>NC_080391.1:24620135-24828973 GCF_028751815.1 Salvia miltiorrhiza
AGATTTAGGTCCTTCAATGTTAGCTCGAGTTCCCTTTGGAACCCATATTTACTTTAGAACTGGTCTGGCTGATCTCTTGCGCTTTGCTGATCGTCTGACAGAAGTAGTTGGCACTTCAGTTGGCACATGAGCATTCTTCTGTTGAGCTTTCCTTTTGAAGGCCTCACTCTTGTAGGAGTTCTGTCTGATGAGTTGTTGAGGTCTTCTTTGCTTGACGAAGTATCTCCCTTGAGATACTCGAGTCATTCCAGACTGATGGAGACTTGACTGATGTCGTGGGACATGAGTCATATGATGTCCAGTTGCTTGTTGTCGTGGATGTCGCTTGGCTCGTCTGGACTCATCATTGTTTTATCTGCATGGATGTTGTTCTTTCTGAAACTGAACTGATTTCAGTTTCTGACTGATGTGGTTGTTCATCCCCCTGGACTGGTGAGGAAGATTTTTCTTGATTCCTGATGTTCCTTCCCCGATCTTTGACTGAAATCTGCTTTCCAGTCTTCTCAGTAGGATGATCTGGTTGGGGGCCTCCTTTGTTCGTCTGTAGCTCCGTGGAGGTGGAACATTTATTCTTGCCATCAGTTTGTGTTTGCGAACTTCATCCATATCATGATCTCTTGATTCTTCTGATGTGGTGTTTTCAGAAGTATCGTCCTTTGCATTGATCATGATATTATTTCCTTTCTCAGCTGCAACCTTTCCTCCAATGCTTTCAACAAGGCCTTTTGATGGAAAGTTGCTCATCATGGGAGACTTCATCATGCAGTCCTTGACTGTTTCTTCCAGTTTGTGATTGAGCCTCTTGATTTCATGAGAAGCTCTATCACATTCTGAGTTGGAGATTCTGAGCTTTTCTGCATTTAATGCGGCTGTCCTTTTTGGATTACGTGGCTTCCTTTGAACGTTGGAAGCTCAGTCCGATGAAGAATGTTTAACTGATACTTGACTTTAGTATCAGTCCGCTGAGTCCACGCGGCACGCATTAAGTAATCAGTTCCTAACTGATTCTTCAACTGATACTTCAGTTGGTATCTTCAGTCTTCAGTCTTCAATCCTTCGTCCTTCAGTCTTCAGTCTTCAGTCTTCAGAACCGCAAGCTAAACTAGAAACGAACTCTAACACTTGAGTTCAAACCATTCTAGTCTATTACAATTAAGACCTATGGATTTTGGTATCATCAAAACAAGGATTAGGATATTCCACAAGGTTCCCAACAATTTACTTTATTAGCATATGTTTTGTGTAATGTTTGTGGGGAATTTTATGCTTGTTGTTATATCCATGTATGTTTTTATATACTTTTAATTCATGTTTGATTATACTTGTTTAGCTATATATTCAGATACATGTTTCAGATTCAGTTACATGTCCAGATACATGTTCAGTATATCATGTCCAAATACATGGTCAGTTTTAGGGGTTTCAGCATATGTGTATAACAATGTGATTTATTAGCATGTTTAAGCGTATGTGGGTTTTTGCATGGTTCCTCACTGAGTATATTTTCAATATGATCACCCCTCTTTTCCCTTACAGTTTTGCAGTTGTGGAGTCGAAGTGGCTATGGAAGTCGAGAATGACTAGGGATAAAGAAGTTCATGTGGAAATTTAAGTTTAATTTATCTTGCCTTCGTTTTATGATTGAAACTTCATTTATTTTGTTTATGGTATATTAGTTTTATCCTTGTATTTAAAAAGATTAAAGCTGCATTCTTTTATATTTAATTTCTGTTGAATGAATTTTTTTAGGTATTCAAAATTTGCATCCTAAAACATTACTGTATTACTTGTTAAAAATCTCTTTTATTTTGACAAATCCATGAATCTGATGTAGTTATTATTCATGCTTTAAGATTAACTTTTATTTGATTAACCAAATTCGTTAATAAGGAGCTTATATATTTTTAAGGGTATGGTTCCTTTTACGAGAACTAAGAGTTGTAGTTTAGCTTATATATATTTATGAGGGCAAATAGCACCAAAATCCTTATAGTTTCGCGAAATTCGCATTTTTCTCTTGACCTTTAAATTTCTTGTTAAAATCCTTAACCATTGCTCGGATTCTCGTTTTTTCCTTAGTGACGTTTTCCGGCCATTGATTAGATGACGTGTCACCAGCGTGGCACACTTATGCTGAATAGATTAATTAGAAGCTAAACGACGTCGTTTTGCGTCTAACCTAATAGCGTCAAAATCCCTGAAGTTTAGCGGGATTCTCATTTTTCCCTTGATCTTAAAATGAAGCTAAACGACGTCGTTTTGCTAAGCTTCTTGTTGAGGGCGTCTGGTTTGGTTGAGGGAACAAGGCGGTCGATTGTTGTGTGTCGTCGTTTGACATAAAGACAGAATTGAGAGAAATGAGGGAGGCCGAGGTCGGCGGCGGCGGTGTCGCTGCTGCCCAGCCAAGGGCGGATGGGAGTGGACAGAGAGAGAGATTCAGAGGGTGCTTCAGTTTGAGGGATCAGACGAAGGACGAGGGGGCTCCTCGCCGGAGTTACAGCGTTGGCAGCCTCGTACTTGTCTATCCATGGTTGAAGTTCCAGCGGGATGACGAAGACGAAGACATGGATTGGGTGTTTTTTTTGTCTCAAGAACCCTAAATTGAGGTCAGGGGAAAATTGCGAATTCGGCGAAACTTCGAGGATTTTGGCGAAATTATGTAGTTTCCGTCGCCGGAAACTTAATCCTACGTGGCTTTCCGACAGCCATGTCAGCATTAGTTAAATTATCGATCAATTTTATGGGAAAAACGAGAATCGGAATTAAGTTCAAGGATTTTAACAAGAAATTTAAAGGTCATGGGAAAAATGCGAATTCGACGAAACTTCGAGGATTTTGGTGCTATTTGCCCTATTTATTAGTACTAGCAGAAAGAACGTACGTTGTACGTATAATTAATATTATTTTATTTGATAATATATTATTTTAAAAAATATATTAATTCTTTACTTTTATTAGATAATTTATGGAATGAATATATTTATCTATAAGTCTTATCAATAGCTATAGATATATATCACATAGATTTAGTGTAATATCTAATGAATTAATATATTTTTATAAATATATCATATGTAAAATAACCTTAAAATAAATTATTTAATAGGGGTAAAATAGACAATTCACATATTGTGCTTAAAGCTCTTTTTATATTAGTATAACAGGGGTAAAATAGACAATCCACAAGTTGTGCCTTAGAATGCCTTAGGCTCTTTTTCTATAAGTATAGATAATCAAATTGTAGTTTAGCTTATATATTTATTAGTATAATCAAAGTAATTTTTTTTTGGTTTTGTAATAAAGATAAGAAATATTTATTACTCCATATTTTGGCATATAAAAAAATTAGGGTGTTATATTCAAAGTCTGATTGAACTTCATGCATTCCTGTTATGTTGTGAGATGATTTACCCCCTCCTTTCTCCACTTCTTAATCCCCTCCCGTCATTGCCAATTTGAAAGTCTTCATTCGAAAATCGGGATGCAACACCACATCAGTGCCCGCCGATTTTGAATTAAGAGAAAATAAAAATGGTGGGAAAATTGAACAAATGTGAAAGTTTGTGATAAAAACATAAAATTTTTAAAATTTGTAGACAAAATGTATTTCGGCTAAAGTTTGTAATATTACATATATTTAACCCTAATTTTACTCATAATTTATTAATAGTACTTAAAGACTAAAACATCAAGCCTTTATTTCAACTAACTGACAGCAGACCATCCTGAGAAATCAGCTGGTAGAAGGCAGAGGGTTGTATGGAGCACTCCCCAATGCAGCAACATCACCAGGTCTATTGAATACAATCTGACATTAAGTGAGAAATAACAAAACATTATTTCATGGCACAAAAAGTAACAGAAAATTGTGTAAAAGCTAGAGATATGTAACCTGATAATCTCCAATAACACAATATTTGAATCCAGCAGCACAATAGTCAAAATAGTATTCCCACGTCCGTATGAACTTCTCATCAAATCCAAGATCAAGAATTTTACTAAGAAGAAGCAAGTTTCCTTTAGAAACATTAAAATGTAATAAGAAATGACTGTTTAGGAGTATATATAGAACTGTTAAGTGCAATTACCTTTTGTTTTGGAGAAAGTTGTGTCGCCAACATTTGAGGGTGGGGAAATAATGACATCCTATTTCTTCTAGGTGCACCACGCTACATGTAATCATTTTAATTAGATATGCATCAATACAATTTACCTTATACCCATATTTATTAAGAAGGAAAACGTGGATCACCTAAGTCTGGATGAGGCAGCCATTGCAGATATTACTCTGTTAAGTGAAGGCAGACAACCACCGTGGAATATGTATTCCGTGGCGAATCCATCGCTGCTCCTCCACTCATCATATTTCTCATCAGCTACTGCTATGAACTGATGGAA
Organism: Salvia miltiorrhiza; assembly: GCF_028751815.1. Lineage (NCBI taxonomy): Eukaryota > Viridiplantae > Streptophyta > Magnoliopsida > Lamiales > Lamiaceae > Salvia > Salvia miltiorrhiza. The sequence goes on from NC_080391.1 coordinate 24,624,534, forward strand.
AAAAATCAACCAGCTAGTTTTTGTTAGAGTTTATATTAATTAAAACTATGTATTTTTATTCTTCTAGAACATAATATTACTTTCTTATCATGTATATTACTTTCTTCAATATAGAACATAATATACAATATTCTTAGGTTGCAATTATTTGGAGATGATGGGAAGGTGGAGATGATGGGAGGTCAGCTAAGTCATACTCTTTGGGAAGCCCTAACTTTCTCAACTGAAGTGGCTCAGTCATCATTTATATCGATGTGCTGATAAAATTTGCACATCAAGAATTCAAGACCTCTATAATTGGAATTGTTGATTTTGATTATTTATTATTTGAGAGATATTGTGGAGGTTCTTTTTCTCTTCTAAATACTTGTAATTAAGAGAATTCATCCATTGGGTTCTTGTTGGTACAATTTGGTTAACAATATTTTTCTCAATGGTATGGTTACCTGAAGAACGAGAATGCCATTGTCAGCCAATGAAGATTCACAGCATTTAAAAAACTCTTCCAAGAATTCATGCCCAACGTGTTCTATCATCTCACTGAAAATTCAGCATCAGAAACATATACATCATAACATCAACTTAATTTTAAATGGTTGAGATGATTGTAGATATAATAAAATTTAATGAGTCTCACCATCCTATTATCCTATCATATTTGGAGTTGTTAGGCAGTTGGCGGTAGTCACACAGAAGAAATTCAATTTGGTCCTGATATTGAAATTTTAAACATGAGAAATGACATCTCGTAACACTATGCACAAAATTAATCCGAGATTTCCTTATCATATATTCATATGCATGTAGTAACTAGATAAAATGTTATACCTGAAGACCTGATTCCTTTACTTTTGGTTCCAAATATTGCAGCTGCTTTTCTGACAATGTAATGCCAGTATATTTGCATCCTGTTTTTTTTACTACTTCAAATGCGAAACTTCCCCAACCACATCCAATCTCTAGAATGTGATGATCTTTATTAATTCTTGCCTGTAGTCAATAGAATTTAGCATGAGAGTCAAAATTAAGAATATATGATGATATGGCTCATTTAAATTATTTTCTAACATTCAGCATCTGCTACGGTCATTTCGAGATTTAAGGAATGTATGAGTGAACGTTACCTTTTCAATCAAGGTATGAATTTTCCTGAGCTGTGCATTCTTCAAGTCCTCACCTTGATTCTTTAAAGACAATAAAAGATATTATTGGTGTTCATCGAATTATAGTCTATAGATACAATACAAGGCCTATCAAGAGTCTATGAATACTACCTGAAATATTGCGCTAGAGTACATCATTGTTTCATCCATAAATAGAGAAAATAGCTCATTACTCTGCCAAAAGTCAAATAAAATAAGAGTAACCATATGATCATCTAGTATAAATCTCATGCATGTCATAGCAAGTTAAAAGCCAAAACGATTAACATATTAAAAGCTTGATCTTTGGTCCATTCAGGGCATAATTTGAAGAAAGAAATTTAATATGATCAAATTTGATTACTTGAAGGTAAATTTGTAAATGATTAATTTGCATTATAGATAATCATGCTTACTAGGTCATAATGCTGCGAGATGTTACGCGGGGCCTGAGATAGCGTGTTCTTCCTGGAAACACGCTTGATGAATTTTTTTGCAGAAGCAACTACAGAAGTGTGAGAGAAATTTGTCCACCATCCCCTAAACATATATACCAGCACAGTTCATATATTCTCATTATGTTCCATATTCAGGATTTATATACATTGATCTTTTTTTTGGTTGATTTATACTACCTTCCCTTGTTCAAGTTTGAGGTATAATAATCCAATTCTGTGTTTGCTATAATCAGCTGCAAAATACAAGTTGGAGAAAGTACACTTTTAGATAAAATGATAGCTGCAGAGTTAAAATTTAATGAAAGTACTATCTATTTCAGATCCACTTTCATACCAGAAGAAAGTTAAGAAGGCCTTCATTTGCATCAGCAAAGTAAATGTCACCATCAATGTAGGCATCAGCAAAACCTAAATCAGACCCTGTAACAACCTGTGAGAAAGATATTCAGTTTGATCCACAATTACCAATGTCTTTACTTACCTAATCTTACATACTCTGCTTGTTTAAGGATGCCTGAAATAGATTTCTTACCTTCCAATAGAACTGCGGTTTGCAAACTATCAAACTGACTTTTAAAGGGCTCTTTTTTCTTGTACCTTCAAAGGTGAGTATTTGACCTCCTTCTTCCATTAAACTGTTATAGAAAAGCCAAAGATTGAGAAGTAAACAGCAAAGGATCAAAGGCATTTTTCTCTCAGCATGGGATTCATATGAAAGATGCAGTTTTGCAAATGTCATTGACTCATTATACATTCTGAAGTTACCAGAAGCTCACATTAGACATCCAGTAGCAATAAAGCGCTGAAGAAACCTAGTAACAAGAACACGAGCCCCATTTTCAAGCAAGGATGGAACCATGCGTGTGGGATTGTGTGGAGAAGTATAATGTTTCCGAAGCAAGCTATTTGCAGCAAGTATGCCTGCCTGCCGAGATCAAATCATGTAAACAGAATGAAAACTGGCCCAAGAAAGCAAGAAATTTAAGGCCGTATTAATAGTTATGCACAATACCTTTACTCCATCTTCAGGGAAGCCATAACCTTGAAGTAAAACAATGCAATACCAATGAAAACTATTAAATCATCACACGCAATGCTAAACATAATGGACTGCAGAAAATGCTTCTAAGGATTTCAAATGCACCTTGATATGCTCCGCAGAACCAGAGTCCCCTCTTTCCTTGGATAAGACTGAGCTCAGACGAAGCTCTGGATGCAGCAACTGAAGGTATTGGGTGGCTAGTTGACCACTTACACAATGTCTTTATAGGTGTATGAGGTGGATTTAGAGTCAAGAAAAATGGAACCCCTGGTTCACAAATATTCTGTACATATATATCCATTGAAAACAGGAACCACATTAAAATTTATTATGTTCCGATAATTACAAATTTATTATCTAACTCGGAAACTATTTCACAAACCTGGACATTGTTTATCCAATACGTTATAATTTCAAGAAAATTCCTTGAGCCCCATGCTGCTCGGATTTTGGGCATGAAATATTCGTCGTGATGAAGGAAAATATCACTGCCATAAGGTTGAAGAATAAAAAAGGACTCATGATTATTAAGAACATACATATACTTTCAATACTACACATAGAAGGAGTTAGGATCCATTTTAAGGCAATATTTCCATAAGAGTATATGCATAAAGCTCTTCGTATCTCAAGTATTATATTCAGCCATGCTTGTGTGCAAGAAAGACGTACAGGAATTTTACTATCCGTCATTGCCAGACAAGAAGGTTCTTCTCAGAAGAAGATAAAAGAAACAAACCTGCAGGCATATTGAAAAGCACCGAGTATTCTTAGTTCATCATATGTCGCATGCTTTCCTAAGATCTTGAGAGTATCAGGAGCATGTGCAGCAACTATGCACCCGTCATATGCTTCTTCCAACCCATCTTTACATGTAATAACACAACCTGCATGATTTTTTAATTTGGATTAATACATAAATGAATCAACTTCATTTGAACTCTGTTCGTGATCGTTCTTCTTAATTAATTGTATATCGAATCTTGTTTTGGGCCCTTTATTCAGCTGGGATTTATATTTCACGTGCCTGTTTGAGAAGAATTAGGAAAATAAAAATCTCGACATATAGTGTGTTGAGAAGTAATTTGCAATTAAAGTTAATCGATGGTCCTTAGTATTCATGCATGTGTCTGTTCATCTAATTCATGCATTGCTAGATTTATGTTTAGAGGTGTCTATATAAATACCTTTGTAATTAATCTATGCCATTTGATGAAGTAAGCAAAATATGTTCAGATCATTTTCTCTACAAAGTGCCGCAGCACCTCATTCAATTAACTTTATATAAGAAAATGAACATAATATGTTTTCATATTATATTATTATATTTATTTGCTAGCAAAAAAAGATAAGAGAAAACAATCGAAGAGTAGAGTTTGGACATATATTTACCCTTGTCATTGGTAAAAACTGAATATATTTCAGAATTAGTTTTCACTTGACAGCCTCTGCTTTCCAGCTCTTTTTTAATCTAGTCATATATGATGAAGTAAAATCTTATAAGAGTCTATTTACAAGAAAAGTAGAAAACTCTTTACACTTAATATTTGCCGTGTTCCTCAAATGACGTTTCTAAAGTAAAGAATGTAAAGAATCTGAGAAACTACCCCATCCACATAACTTCGTGAAAGCCACTTCGGTGTAAGCTTGGTGAGACCAAGAAGCTGCACAAAAGAAAATCATTAATCCAAACATTTTAAAAGAAAGATACGGTAACGATGCATGCCACATTAATTACTAACAAATGTAAACGTCTACCTCCAGAATGTCGTGATTACGCAAGATCGAAAGTGTTAAATAGGCAGAGAAGGTCATCACTGCTGAAGAGCATGACCAAATAGAAGCACAAATTGGAATCTGGAAAGAAACAAACTTCAAAGTAAGATTTTGCTTGCATTGCATGACATGGGCATATATAAAGTATGATTTTCGAATAGTCTTACAAGAAAAGCTTTCTGAAATAACTCAGAGTAACCACGGGATTGGACGAAGGTCCCCAGCGTTTCATTCCGGTCAATATCCGGATTGTTATCGAGCTCTTCAACATAACTGCAATTAGTGGAGAACTAATAAATGCAATTATTACAACCAAAAGAGGGCTGAGTTTTCTTAATTATGATACTACTTACAGAGAGGCGTCGTCTCTGAACTTAGTGATTTCCCTAATCATTTTCCAAAACCATGGATTCAGGGCATTCTTTTTTGTGCAAACAAACTGGAGAGTCCATTTCGAGTGCCCCATTCATAACCATGGCCTTGATCCAAGCTCACAGAGTATGAAATGTCAGAGACGTCAGTTTCAACTCCAACACTCTCAAATAGTTCCATCACTTCCGGATACATAGCCTGTCCAATAATTGAATCCCAGTTCACACTTACACACATATTTTCCATAAACAATAAATCAATCATTCACATTATTTCAACGATCCATTGACTAGTATATAAAAAGTCAAACCTGAGTAAAAATGATGAAACGTAAATCGAGAGGAGTGTGATGAACAATAGCAGTCTTGGCTTGACCGCCTAGGCTATTCTCCTTCTCATACAGCACCACATCCACACCTTCTTTCGCCAAAACATAGGCTGCTGCCAGCCCACTTACACCTCCGCCTATCACCGCCACTCTCTTCATCTTGCCTATATGATTTTCATAAATTGTTATGATCAAGTTCTTCATGCCAATACATCAAAAACAATGTTGTCGCTCAGCCGACTTAAATGTGATGCATGCAAGCTTACCTTGTAGTGAAGTTGTATGGTGAGATTAGCAATATTCCAATATTGGAAGATTTCACTCATCATCGATATATATATACAGTCCATTGAATGTATTTCCACATATAATATGCATAATTAAGTTCTACCTACCTAGCAAGTTTGGCAACTTAGCTATTCCATATTCATGTGTACATTATGTGATAATTTATCCCATTTTTAGTTGTAACACTTATTTTAATTTCTTCTATTTCAATTTCTTGAATACCAGTTCAATTTTAAAATTATTAATTAGGATTGATTGTATCCAATTAGGATGCCTCCATCCTACAAAATTATGCATTTATACGTTCTCTAAAATTATGCACTTTTCATTTTTAGATTTTATCCCACATATAATTGAACAATTTTATGCTCAACTATCAATATACTCAACAATTTTATAATTTTAAGGGATGAAGGGAGTATCATATTTTATTACTAATTAATCTATAACTGTGCAATATAATTATGTTAATATTTACCTTGGATTGAAATTGTATTGTAAGATTAATTAGTGCGAGTACTATTGCAATATTGGAAAATTTTAATTGACCACCTCCTTATATATATATAGCTGCATCCAATATGTATTCTCATTTCTGTTTTATAATATGTGTAGAAAGATTTAATCGAAGTTCTAAATACATTTTGCTCCAAAAAAGTTCTATCATTTTCTGCGTTGTGTCAAGTAAGGGGGCAACTTAACATTAAAAAAGAAAAAGAAAAAAAGAAAAAAAGAGGTACAGGTCACTTAGCTATCATTATATTGTATGTGTTGTGCCAACTTGCCGAGTAGGGTGGCAACTTAACATTTTTCACAAAAATGTGGGTACAACTCAGTAGGGGTGAGCAAAAAATCCGAAACCGAATAACCGAATCGATCCAAACCGAAATTTTAAAATATGGTTCGGTTTTTTCGATTTTTCGGTTCGGTTTGGATTTTTTTCCATAAAATTTCGGTTTTTCAGTTCGGTTCGGTTCGAATTTTTTAAAACCGAACAAAACCGAATTATATTTATAATATATATATATATTTATATATATATATATATAATATTTTAATTATAATTTTATAATATCTAACTTCTAATATTTTTTTAATTTTATAGTTTTTTTTTTTGAAATTTTTGGTTTTTTTTTCGAAAATTTCGATTTTTCGGCGTTTTTTCGAAAATTTCGGTTTTCTTCGGATTAATTCGGTTTTTCGGTTCGGTTCGGTTTTAATTATAAAAATTTCGGTTAATTCGGTTCGGTTCGATTTTTTTTTTCAAACCGAACTAAAATATGGTTTGGTTTGGTTTGGTTTTAGCAAAAACCGAACCATATAACCGAATGCTCACCCCTACAACTCAGTGTATCGTATAACTGAGTTGACTCGCACCAAATATAGTGTTATTCATAAAGTTTAAATGAGAATACTAATTCGAATTAAGGTGTGGGTCAGAGTCTAAGTGAGGGTGCAACCCAATTGTACGGTACACCCGATTGTACCTAATATATATCACACCAATATGTTTTATGTGTTCATTTATTCTACACTTTTGGTGTTTCATTTCTTATTTTTGTTAATATATATATATATATATATATATTGAATATATTTTAGTGAAATATTTGTATGTTATTTTAATACTATAATCTATGTATAACTAATTATACATCTACAAATTTATATTAAAATAAATACTAATTTCACTTAAAAAAATTAAAAAAATTAAAAATATAAAATAAATCATATATTTTTCTTCAACTTAACTGTATTAAAAACTACTCCATTCATCCCCCAAATAAGTTTCTAGTAGGAAACAACATGGGTTTTAAGAAAAAATTGTTAAGTGTATTGGTAATGAATAAAAAGTGTTACAATGTGTTATAATTAGTATTAGGAATGATGAAATGTCAAAAAATAAGAATAAATAAAATATTATTAGTGGTTGGATAATGTCCCAAAATAGATAGGAAGTTATTTGGAGGACGAATGGACTATTATAATAAAAAAATATGAAATAAAAAACTTTTTTTAGAACCGAAATACGAAAACTTGATATTTACATATTGCTCCCTTAAAAACACAAAAACAAAAGTAAATAAAAATATAGAATAAGAAATAAGATTAACATAGCAAGAAAAAAAATTAATTTAGCAACTATTGTTCTTTATTTTTCGGTTCTAAGCTCTACACGCAAAAAATTAATTTGAAATAGAATACTCCATTCATTCCACCTATCTTGAGATAATTTTCTTTTTAAACGTCGCATTAATTTTGAGACATTTTTTAAATTTTCGTGCCAATAAAAAAAGGTCTCAAGATAGCCGGGACGAAGGGAGCACAAGCGAGACAGAATTAATACACCTTCGGTAATAACAATGTTTTCACAAAATGAACAGTGACCTATTTTCTCCCTGTTGTTTAGACCCATAAGCTTAATGAACGCAGCAGCCTATGGTACCAACCTATATTTCTTGGGTTAAAGTTTCCAGCACATCATATTTTCTATTAAAAGTTAACATTTAATAGAAGTCTAGTGCATGAATTTGTCTTTTTATTAGTATAACATTATTTAATTATATTTTCTAAATTTTCATTTCAACTTATTTATCCTAATTTTTTATAATAACCTATATATAGTTTTATGAAATAATGAAGGGATGTAGCCAATCTATAACGTTAACTCTTTAATAGTCATTTCTTTATATTCTTTTAATTTCAATTTCACTTATTTATTCTAATTTTTATATAATGACTTATAGTTTATGAAATAATGAAGGGATGTAGCCAACCTATGCCATTATTCTCATTATTATAGTCATTTTTTATATTTTATATTTTTTAATTTTAAATTCATTTTTATAATAAGCTATAGTTTTATGAAATAATGAATGGATGTAGCCAACTTGTCTTAATTACAGTCATTTCTTTATTTTTTATTATAAAAAAATTATTTTCGTTTCACTTATTTATTCTAAAATCTTTTATAATAACATATATTTTCTTTTTTTCTTTTTTACTTGGGGGAGTTGGGGAGGGGGAGCAGTGGGGTTTGAACCCGGGACCTCACTATTCACACACAGGAGGTCGCACCGCTTGGTATCCTGACTCAACATAGAACACTTCTAGTTTGACTTGCAATAGAACAAGGACATCCTAGTGATGGTAAGTTAACCCAAAGTCGTCGCTCAAGGAAGATCTTTAAGGGCAATTAATTATGTCACAAGAAAGCTGTAAACTTAAGAATATTAAACTAAAACATGGAAAGTAAATTAACGTGAAATTAAACTTAACTAAAACTTTAATCTTAAAATTATCTAGGCGAAAAACTATAAAACCCTAGGCAAGATTTAAACGCGATTAGAGTAAAGGAACTTGGAATTTAAATACTAACTAGGAATTTAAATACTTGTAATTTAAAAGCTTCTAATCTAGGCATGAAACTAAATTGCATAATTTAAAGGAAAGCATCATAAAAACGCATAAACTAAATTGCATAATTAAAAGGCATAATTTAAATTGTAGAATTTAAAGAAAGCAAGTAAAAATAAATAAATAAACTTGATTAAAGAAATACCGTAAAACCGTCTCGAGAAGTAATCTGTCACGTAATTACAACTCTAAACGAAGAACTAGTCTAAAACATGAATTGAAAGAACTAAAATAAACTAACTAAGAACATTAATCGAAACTAAAACTAAGAAAGCAATAAACCTAAGCTTTGGCTGCCTAGCGGAAACCAAAGATTAGGGCAAGGGGAATGTATTTTACAATGAAAAGTATGACCTTATTTATAGACTTCAATCTAATCTTGATCACCATCAACTTGCCATGCAAAACTGGACTCTAAAAGGAATAGAATCGTGTAAACATAGGTAAGTCCAACAAAATCGTGCTTTGCAAGTTATCTTCAACTCTGGCGAGAAATTGGCTACTCTGCACGTTCAGCGCCGGAAAGGGAAGTGCAGAGCTGAAAGTCAGCTCTGTATTAGCGAGCTCTGAAAAAGTGCAGAGCTGAAAAGTCAGCTCTGCATAAGTTGACTCTGTCGATCCTTAGCTCTGCTCTGTCAAATTTACTTTGGCGATCATGGCAGAGCTGGAAGTCAGCTCTGGTGGTCATGGCAGAGCTGGAGTCAGCTCTGGCGGTCATGGCAGAGCTGGGCTGGACAGCGCTGACGGTCATGGCAGAGCTGGAAGTCAGTTCTGGCGGTCATGACAGAGCTGGAAGTTAGCTCTGGAAATTTAGCTTTGGCGAGAGTAACTCTGCTCTGGAAAACGAACTCTGGTGCGTCAGCTCTGGAACAACATGACAGAGCTGGAAGTCAGCTCTGACGAATTCAGCTCTGCTCTGCAGATTTTAGCTATGCACAGGGAAGTTCAGCTCTGGAAATTTTGGCTCTAACTTTACAAGTCAGCTCAGCTCTGGCGACAGAGCTACGCTCGCAGCTCAGCTCTGGCGACAGAGCTATGCTAAAAACGCCATTCTTAGCCCAAAATCTCCAAAATTGCACTCTTCCATCTATAAAACCTAAATCTCCTGCAAAGCTTAAAATAAGCCATAAAACGCATCAATTTCCAGAAGATTTAACTTAAAATATGCATATGCAAACCCCTAAAATTAGAACAATTAAGCATAAATCATATCCCTTTGGGGACAATAACATATAGTTTTATGAATTAAGGAAGGAATGTAGCGAACTTATGACACTATTCTCTTTATTATAGTCATTTCTTTATACGTTTTAATTTCACTTATTTATTCTAGTATTTGTTATTTTGAGATATATTATCATTTTTTTTATAAATTACACAAGTAAATAAAGAAATTTAAAGATCGCACGACAATAAACTCAAATCCAGAACCTCAATTCTTGAACATTAATCGCCCTTGGCCGTTAGGCTAATACACACACGAGATATATTAGTGGCGCCGTTGCCGGGGATTGGTTTTAAGCAGGATTTTACTGATTTCAGTCTGTCTTTTATTTTTAGTTATTTTATTTTTAGTTTATGCCCCGTTCTTCTCGTACAGGCGTATTAGTTTTTGATCCAGAAATCGAGAAGACCGCACGAAAGTTGAAGAAGCAAGCTAAGGAGTGGAAAAAGAGATCCAATTCTGCTCCACCGAGTCTTGAGGATCAAGAAGAAATTGAAGATCCAATGGGTGACCGTAATAATAGGGATGAGGAGAACGATAGAGAGATCGTTGATCCTCGACAGGAACCACCTCAACTGATCAGAGAGTTAGGCCGTCATAGAAGCAATCGCCCTTTGTGCATTGTCCTTCCTGCCATTAATGGCAACGCTGAAATACGGCCTGGTTTCATTCAAGTGCTACCCAAATTCGGTGATTTACCTGGAGAGAGTGCACACAAGCATCTGGTTGAATTTGATCTAGTTTGCTCAACTCTACGCCCTCATAGTTTTACTGAAAATAATTTGAGGCTATTGACTTTTTCTCATACTTTGCAGGGTAGAGCGAGAGATTGGCTTTTTGATCTTCCTCCTGGTTCGATTAGAACTTGGGGAGATTTAGAAGAACAATTCTTGCGAAAATTCTTTCCTGAGTCCAGAGCAGCAAATTTGAGAATGACCATTAGCAGCATTAAACAGAAGAAGGCGGAGAGTCTAGCCGATTATTGGGAGAGATTCCAACAGCTGTGTCGCAAGTGTCCTGATCATGGATTTTCTGACTACCAATTGCTTACTAACTATTTTTATCGTGGTATGTCTTCTTTTGATAGGAAAATTGTTGACGCTGCTTGTGGTGGAAGCTTGACCAATAAAAATTTGGACGAAGCAAAGCAACTCATCGTTGACATGGTTTCAAATGGCCAACAATATGAGGATGAGGATGATGATCGTTATAGGCCAGTGCAGAAAGTAGAAGATTCCAACATGAACGAGAGAATTGATGCTCTCACCTCTTTAGTTAGAGGACTTGCTGTCTCTAAAACTCAACACGTTCAATGTGGAATTTGCTTTGAAAATAATCATCATACTGATGCATGTCCATCTCTGCAGGATAATAATACTGAGCAAGCGTGCATGGGATCCGCTGATGAGCAAGAGATGAACGCACAAAGGCAAAGGCGAAACGACCCTTTTTCCAACACCTACAATCCAGGGTGGAGAAATCACCCAAATTTTAGGTGGAGACAGCAGGAACCAGGGATGTACGCGCCGAATCCGCCGCAGGCTGGACAGTATGCCCATACCGCACGTCCTGCACCGAGTTCTGCACCCAATATGAACGATATCATGAAGAGCCTCGCCCAGAGCAGTGAAATTGTGAAGAATTTGGTGCAAAGTCAGCAGGCATTCCAGCATGAAACTCAGGCAGCGTTGAGTAATATGGGCACACAAATCACGCAGTTAGCCACTCAGGTGAACAAGCTGCAGGCGAATCAAGGCCGACTTCCTTCTGTCACGGAGATGAATCCCAAGGAAAATGCAAGTGTTGTAACTACAAGAAGTGGGAGAATTCTAGTTGAGCCACAACCTAAGCAGCAGGACAAAGAAGAAAAGCTCGATGAAGCCAAGGACAATGCAATTAGTGAGAAGTCACCAGAATCCACCGAACCTAGCTCTTCTAAGGTAAGTGGAAAACCTAAGGTTTCAATTCCTCAATCATTGATTGCACCACCTTTTCCTTCTAGGTTGGCTCAGAACAAAAGAATTGAAGAAGAGAAGGATATTCTAGAAATCTTCAAAAAGGTAGAAATAAACTTGCCCTTGCTTGATGCAATTAAGCAAGTTCCCAGGTACGCAAAGTTTTTAAAAGAGTTATGCTCTAAGAAAATGAAGTTTGGGAATGATGCGAAAATTCGAGTGAGTGAGAATGTTTCTGCTGTTCTTCAAAGAAAATTGCCCCAAAAGTGTCGAGATCCTGGTATGTTCACCATTCCATGCATTATAGGTAATAAGACTGTTGAGAGAGCCATGTTAGATTTAGGAGCGTCCATAAATGTCATGCCTTATTCTGTGTATAAGGATTTGCAATTAGGACCTTTGAAAGACACTCGTGTTATCATTCAGTTAGCTGATAGGTCTACTGCATATCCCGAAGGTGTTGTTGAGGATGTCCTTGTCAAGGTCAATGATTTGATTTTTCCTGTGGATTTTTATATTGTTGATATGGATGATTCTGCCTCTGCTAAGCAATCTTTGATTCTTTTAGGGAGACCATTCATGAAAACTGCTAAGGCAAAAATTGATGTGGATAGTGGAATGCTTAGCCATGAATTTGATGGAGATATTGTCACATTTAATATTTTTGAGGCTATGAAGCATGTTGAGGATCCTGAATCTGTGTTCATGATTGATGTTATTGACCCTTTGGTTGAGGAATTTGTTAAGAATTTCAGGGAGGATGAGCTTGAGCAGGTTATTTTCAGTTCCCTAACTGAAGAGAACATCAAAACTGAGGAGAATGAAGCCATTAGAGAGATTATCATGCAGCTGTACTCAACGGAGGAAATTCCAGTTCGGCACTTGTCGAGCAGGATGCCCATACCGACCAGCACAGAACCGATTTTGCCCTCTGTTGTGAAGCCACCAAAGCTGGACTTGAAGTTACTGCCCCAGCATCTGAAATATGTGTTTTTAGGAGAGGATGACACGCTGCCAGTGATCATCAGCAATGAACTCAGTGCAGAACAAGAGGTAAGGTTGGTAAGTCTTCTTAAGATGCATAAATCTGCCATTGGATGGACTATAGCCGATATCAAAGGTATTAGTCCCTCTACTTGCATGCATAGAATCTTACTTGAGCCTAATAGTAAGCCGTTTAGGGATCCGCAAAGAAAATTGAACCCTGTCATGAAAGAAGTTGTGCTTAAAGAAATTCTTAAATTGCTTGATCTAGGGATTATTTATCCGATTTCTGATAGTACATGGGTCAGTCCTGTTCATGTGGTTCCTAAGAAGTCTGGTTTTCAATTGGTCAAGAATGAGAATAATGAGTTGATTCCCATGAGGTTGCAAACTGGTTGGCGTATGTGCATTGATTTTAGGAAGTTGAATGATGCTACTAGGAAAGATCATTTTCCATTACCTTTCATTGATGAGATGCTTGAGCGATTGGCTGGTAAGGAATTCTTTTGTTTTCTTGATGGCTACTCTGGATATTTTCAAATTTTTGTAGCTCAGGAAGATCAAGAGAAAACCACTTTTACTTGTCCTTTTGGCACTTTTGCATGGCGTCGTATGCCGTTTGGATTATGTAATGCTCCTGGTACTTTTCAGCGTTGTATGATGAGTCTATTTTCTGACATGATTGAGAGTTGCATAGAAATTTTCATGGATGATTTTACTGTGCATGGAGACTCTTTTGACCATTGTTTGACTAATCTTGAACAAGTTTTGCAAAGATGTGTCGACACTAATTTGGTGTTGAACTTTGAGAAATGTCATTTCATGGTGAGAGAGGGGATTGTTCTTGGGCATGTGATTTCTGCAAGAGGAGTAAAAGTTGATAAGGCGAAAATTGATTTGATTGTTAAGTTACCTTATCCTTCTAATGTGAAAGAGATTCGTGCTTTCTTAGGCCATGCAGGTTTTTATAGGCGCTTCATAAAAGACTTTGCAAAGACTGCTCAACCTCTCACTAGGTTGCTTCATCAAGATGTGTCTTTTGTGTTCGATGACAAGTGCAAGGAGGCCTTTGATTTGTTGAAGAGTAGACTCACTTCTGCCCCCATCATTCAACCACCAATTTGGGGAGAGCCTTTTGAAATCATGTGCGATGCAAGTGACTTTGCCGTTGGAGCAGTGCTAGGGCAGAAAGTTGGGAAAGAGAGCCATGTGATTTACTATGCTTCCAAAACTCTCAACCCGGCTCAATGCAATTACACAACCACGGAGAAGGAGCTTTTAGCCATCGTTTTTGCTTGTGAAAAATTTAGATCTTATTTGATTGGCTCTAAAGTTGTTGTTTATTCTGACCATGCAGCTCTTAAGTATTTGCTCTCTAAAAAAGAATCTAAGCCTCGCTTGATCCGTTGGATTCTGCTTTTGCAGGAATTTGACTTGGAGATTAAAGATAAAAAGGGAGCCGAGAACTTGGTAGCTGACCATTTGAGCAGACTGCAGACTGTGTCAGACGGTATGCCCATACCAGACGACTTTCCAGACGAACAGCTGCTGCACATCGACGGTAACACTCCTTGGTATGCTGATTTGGTTAATTTTCTAACTGCTGGAGTTTTTCCTAAGGGAATGGAGACAGCCCGTAAGAATAAGTTGAGGAGCCAAGCAAAATACTTCATATGGGATGATCCTTATTTGTGGAAGACCTGTGCGGATCAAGTGATACGACGTTGCATCCCTGATGAGGAGATTCATTCCATTTTGAATTTTTGCCATGCTCATGCTTGTGGAGGTCACTTTGGTCCCAAACGAACAGCACGTAAGATTCTTGATTGTGGTTTTTATTGGGAAACTATTTTTAAGGATTCTTACAATTTCTGCAAAAATTGTGACAAGTGCCAAAGAACAGGTAATATCTCTTCTCGCAATGAAATGCCTCAAGTCCCTATTTTGGTTTGTGAAATCTTTGACGTTTGGGGAATGGATTTTATGGGACCGTTTCCTAGTTCTTTTGGAAATTCTTACATTCTTTTGGCTGTTGATTATGTTTCGAAGTGGGTGGAAGTGAAGGCCACCCGCACTAATGACTCTAAAGTTGTTGCAGGGTTCCTTAAAGCTAATATTTTTAACAGATTTGGAGTGCCCTGTGCCATCATTAGCGATCAAGGAACTCATTTTTGCAACCGCACTTTGGAAGCACTTTTCAAGAAATATGGAGTCCATCATCGAGTTGCCACAGCATATCATCCACAATCCAACGGTCAGGCTGAAGTTTCTAACCGAGAAATCAAGAGCATCCTTGAGAAAACAGTCAACCCGAGACGAAAGGATTGGAGTTTGAGACTGGACGATGCGGTATGGGCATACCGCACTGCATTCAAGTCACCGATTGGTATGTCTCCGTACAGGCTGATTTTTGGGAAGCAATGTCATCTACCTGTTGAGATGGAGCATAAAGCTTTTTGGGCCGTGAAGGAATTCTGTTTAGATGAGAAAGTTGTTGGCAAAGAGCGGAAATTTCAACTGCAAGAATTAGAGGAGATTCGATTGGAGGCGTATGATCATGCAAGTCGTTACAAGGAACGAACTAAATTTCTACATGACAAATACATTCGAAGGAAATCCTTTGAAGTTGGGCAGAAGGTTCTCTTGTTTAACGCACGCTTAAGGATTATGCCAGGAAAATTGAAATCTCGTTGGTTGGGCCCGTTTGAAGTTGTTAGTGTAAGTCCTCATGGAGCTGTGGAAATCCAAAGCCTCGAAACACGAAAGTGTTTTAAGGTTAATGGACAATTACTCAAGCCATACTATGCTGGAGTCGAGATGGAGTCGTTCAATGCGCTCAGCCTGACGTCTCCAACCATTGTCTAAGGATTTTGAACTTCTTTTCTGTCCAGCCAAGGACGTTAAATAAAGGCGCTCATCGGGAGGCAACCCGATTTTTCTTGCCCTTGTTTTGTTTATTTTCGTTTTTTCTCAAAAAAAAAAAAAAAAAAAAAAAAAATCTTGGGGTGTGTTTTGGTCAATTTCGCAGGTTTGGGGGTTGCCCTCCAGTTTCTGAAAAGTTGGGGGCCAAGGTGCAAATTCTAGAACTAGGGTTTTTGACTAAAGTCAAAATTCCCTCAATTTGGTTTCCCCCAACGCCACCCCCTCCATTCCGCCGCTGCTCCGTCCGTCCACCCCTGCCCCGACCACCAGCGAACCGCCCAACCACCATTCCTCATCGCCGGAAGCTTCAGCCCCTCATCCACCTACATGATTCCATTTCAGGGAAGTTTCTTTCTTTTTGCTTTTCGTTTTTGAAGCTTTTGATTTCTTTTAGTTGTCTGCTGTTGTTTCTGTTTTGGTCTGTCATACTCTCACACAATGAGGACATTGTGTTGTCCAAGTGTGGGGGGGGTGTCTTTGTTTTGTGTGTCTTTGCTTTGTTGCTATGTTGGTTTTCTTGTCAGTTTCGAGTTCTTTGGCAATGTTATGATGATGATGTGAAGAGTTGAGATTATGATATTGGATTTGGTATGATAGGCTGTTGCTCTTGTGATGGAATTGTGCATATGTTCGTAGGTGTTCTTGTATGAGAAAAACGTGCAAAATTTGATCAAAAATACTTGAAGCCTACTAAATTGTGAGGATTGAGCCTTAATGAGCACACATGACTAGCTCCAATTGTTTCTTTGATGAGTGATTGATTCGAACTTCTATGCTGAATTTCTGGTTTGCCCTGTTGCCATAATCAAGGCTGAGTTTGAGAACTTAATGCATGAAAATGATTAAGGCATTTAGGAATAACCATTGTTTGGCCTGAACATATTATCCGAACCTTCACGATTCCCTTAGTGAGCCCGTTTGTGCCTAATTTGCTCATGTTTTGTTTGATTAAAACTCACATATATTGAGCCTTAGCCTATTTTAGCCTGCTTTTGTCCTTTGAAAACATGTGAATGCACTAGGTTATGACAAGATGAGAAATGAGTATTTCTATCATTTTAGTGTGTTGAGTGATGATTCATTGAGTTATTGGGGATATATATGCTGTTGAAAAAAAAATAAAAAAAAAAAAGAAAAAGAAAAAAAAATTAATTAAAAAAAAAAAGTTCAAAGAAAAGAAAGGGTTTATTGTGTATACATTCATTCATGCTTATGCCCTATATGTTATATGTTGGAGTTGAGCACACCGTTTTGAGGATTGTGGATATTTTGAGGAGCTACTCTAGAGTTTTATTGATGGAAGGTCTGGTGTGTTGCATGTTTTCAGTCATATATTGAGCCTTTTTTATCCCTTTTCCTTGTTTATCCCACCTATACGTACCCAAGCCCCATTACAACCAAAATGCAAGACCTTTTGATTTGTGCATTGGTTCCATATTTTGGTGGAGATAGTGACATAAGGGCAAGTTGTGTTTGAAGGCATGAAGTTGTGAATTGTGTGAATCTATTCTGTCCATATTTGTCTTTTGAGAGAAATTGAGTGAACTTGGTGAGGCAGGATTGAATTTGCACAATTTTGACTTGAATGAAGAACATGGCATAATTTTCTGAGCAAGAGCATAGTTAGTGGTTTGTGGATGATTGTATCTTGATCAAGACTTTGAGTATTATCTATCATATTGTTGCCAAAGTTTTGTTTTTGCTCTTTTGAGTCTTCTTTTGTTCCTTCCCTGTCATTTTGTTCTTTTTGGTGCTCGAGGGCGAGCTTTGTTTAAGTGTGGGGGGATTTGATTGGGCGTATTTATACGCATTTATTTGGGGGATTTTAGTATGATTCTTGTGCTTAATTCGTGTTAAATATCATCTTTAGGATATGATTCTGGCCTTATATGAATTTTGATGGTATTTAATAGGTTTTGAAGAAAAGACATGATTTTGAGAAGAATTTTGAAGCTCGGAGCTGTGAAGAATACAAGCTGAAATTCGAACTGATTGGAATTAGTGAAGAATACAAAATTTGGTGGGTCGTTTTACACCAAAAATATCCGGCAGTCAGCCGGTATGCCCACACTGCGCAGACAGTAGTAAGCAAGATCGTCTCCCAAGGGACTGGCGAGAATTTCTCTAATTAAAGCCTGCAAGTAACCTACGAAATTTTGAGAAGAAAATATAGTAAATACTAAACTTAAAATTAAATAAATAAAAATTCAAATAACCAATTTTTCTAATCAACCAAAAGATGAATAAAAATTCCAACAATTAATAAAAGAATTCCAGCAATCAATTAAGTCCACCCTAGCTCAATTATTCCGATCATGGATGCAAAAATAACTTTAAATCATGCAAACAAATCAGTTATAACCACCGAAGATGCTTCTGACGTGATCATATTTCTCCTTAATTATTCGGTAACCAGGAAGACGCTTCACTAATTACTACCCTAATCGACTGACAACCGTAAGAGACGCTCTATAGGTTTAATGAGCCGACAGCATTAATATCTAGAGAAACCCGATTCAAAACCAATAAACTCTGACGCAGGATTATTGAATTAAGACTGCTTTTCCCTTGACGCTGATGTGTCAATTTACCACTAATCAAACCTAAACCACAATTACGGATGGCCGGTTCAATTGGCTATATAATTAATTCTAACCCAATAAATATTTGCAACTATCTAATGGATTAAAACAATTAATATCATTAAACATGGAGAATCGCAGATGCAAGCATAAAATAAAGTATAAAAACAATTAGATCTCACAGAATAATTTCGCTAGTGCTTTCTTAATCGTTGCCGGAATAAACGAATTTAGCTAGAAAACATAATTAAATAACACAAGAAATAAATAAATAAATTGCAAGGAAAAGATGAAAGAAATAAAACTTGAATTGAAAACGCCAAGGTTGCGCAAGGTTCTGCTCCAAAGCTCTGCCTCAAAATTGTCGTCTGATATGTGTGATATCTCTCCCTAAAAACTTAACCAATACTAATATATATATATATAAGTTGAAAAAGTCTAAACCTAATTCTAATCAATTAAAGTGGCGCAGACCCACTTATTAATAACAAAACTAACCTAATCTGCTAAAGTGGCGTGAAAGGCCAAGGAAATTAACTAAAAGCAAAACTAATCTAACATAGTGGGCCCAAACTAACAAAATAAAGAAACAATAAGTGGCGCATGGCCCATTTAGCAATAAGCTAACAAAATCAAAGTGCAGCCCACTTCAATAATTCCAATCAGTTCGAATTTCAGCTTGTATTCTTCACAGCTCCGAGCTTCAAAATTCTTCTCAAAATCATGTCTTTTCTTCAAAACCTATTAAATACCATCAAAATTCATATAAGGCCAGAATCATATCCTAAAGATGATATTTAACACGAATTAAGCACAAGAATCATACTAAAATCCCCCAAATAAATGCGTATAAATACGCCCAATCAATTAGCTTTATTATTATATGTTGTTGATGTGTCTCTAAGGGGACACCAAGTGGTGCGAACTCCTGTGTACGAACAATGAGATCTAGGGATAAAATCCCATCCCCCTCCCCTAAAGTAAAAATAAATATTTTAAAAAAAATTATATGTTGTTGATGTCACTTATAGACAATGTGGCAAAGGACTAAAGTAACATAAGAGATCACATGTTCAAATCCCTTTAAGTGTGGTCCTAATTAATTGTTTCCTTATAATTTTTTTTTATTGACTCGGGGGAGAAGGAGAGCAGTGAGGTTTGAACCCGGACCTCACTATTTCCTTATAACTGTACTCCCAATCTTTATGAACTGATATTATAATCTCAATCTTCTTTAGGAACTGCCACGGAATTGGGAAGTGCATTATCCTAAGATCTAAAGTGCATTACATAGTAGTTCATGTAAAAGTTTTTGATTTGATCGCATCTTAGTTTTCATTCATCAATAAAAAACAATTGTATACAAGGATTGTATGAACATAACAATAGTAAATTGATTAAAATAAAGGAATGTGCAATAAAGGAATTAACAAATTGATGTGCAAAAAAAACTACTATTTCCATCATAATTTAATAAGTCACATTTCTTTATTTGGACGTCTCATTTCAATAAGTCATACTGTTAATAAATAAAGTCTTTGTGTAGGCCAGGTTGAGCAGTGATGGGTGAAGATCGAGTGCCAAGTACAACTTTTGTCGTATTTAATAAATAAAGTCTTCGTAATATATGTATTTTACCGATGCGTACACTCAGTTATGACATATTCTAAACTATATTGTATTTGAATTTGCAAACAAGTTGTTGTGTCAATATTCTGATCGGGTCCTTTTGACCAGTTACCAATTATTTTATATATATCTTGTTCGACTATGTATATTTTTAGTTCGATCTCCTTGTTATTACTTATCACTCCTTTCTATTCCCTCTTGTAATCTCCCTCCCCTAGGCATGATTTCTCGGCTTATCTATCATTAGTTAAGTTCGGTCGTGACAAGTTATTACGTACATTGATACATGTAATAATTATGTGCATAAGTAATTGGTTGTGAAGCCCATAAGTGTGTGGCACTGCTGTTTGCCTAGACTAACCACACCCTGGTCCCGATCCCGAATTCAAGTCTGAGCTCGTGGAATTGGATCTTGGCAATTGGTCTTTGTGCCAAACCTTAGATTCAGTTGAGCTTGAAGTTTTGGACTACCGATTCGCTCGGAGCTCATTAGATCGTGTCCCAATATGTTGGGTTTGTTTATGTACATAGAGACCCGATTAAAAAGTGATTTTACTACTAATCTCATGCCAGACCCGTATATTAATACTCAATAGTTATCCAAATTGAAGGTATTTTTTTTTTTTTAATTTACAACCAAAGAAAGGAAAAAACCCACTCACGCTCTAGCTCCTAGGGTGACTCGAACCCCCGACCTATTGGTTGGAGGGGAAGCGTCTTACCCCAAATTGAAGGTATATGTTTAGATATAAAAATATTATAGTTACCTTAACCACTTTAAAATGTGTATATATGTACATGTACCAAACTCGATTGAAAAATGACTTTATTAATTATTCTCGTCTCAAATCCGTATATAGTAATACTCAAAATTACTAATTTGTACTATTCATTCCCCTACCAACTCAGTATAACAGTACTCAAATTAAAGAAGTTATATATATTTAGCTCTTAAAATAGTTTCAACCATGTGGACCCGTCTAAAATGTATATACATGTACTTGTCCAAAACCCGACTAATCAAAAAGTGGTTATACAAAAAATAAAAAAATAAATTTAAAATATAAATTTTGAAATTATACCATCTATAAAAAATTTTAGGTTCGCTTTACTTCTTATGAATAACATTTTTTCCAATATTTTATCAAGTCTGATTCGATTCTCATAAATAACAGTTTTGCAATGTTTATTTGGATTTAATTTTGGCTAAAATTTAAGGTTGAATAACATTTTTGCAATATGTTTTTTGATTCGAATTTGGCTCAAAGTTAAGGTTATTTGGCCTTCTATCTTGGCTTATATTATGAACCGAAAAGATATAAGAGTATTTTTCAGTAGTCTTCAAAAATGTCCAAATTAAAATAACAAAAATAAAAACTACCCACTAACATAAATTTTTTTATAAAATTCACACTTACCATTTTACGCTTTAGATAAAAAAAAACTTAAAAACTATCCTCATTCATTTCACATTTACATTCATCGTCTCTTACCCATATTCCCTATATCTGTTGCTGCCCAGATTCACACGGCCACATCGTTGCCTCAGGCTGACTCTTCATCGCGTTGCCGCCTCCGATTCTAAGTCGCAGTTGCGCCACTACTTTAGGTTGGAAATTGGAGCCGTTGTCCTCCTGTTCTAAAACCTCACCTCATTCGATTCCTAGATCTACCGCCGGCTGCCGCCTAAGTTCACACCGCCGCCTCAAGTTCTAAGACCTCGCATTACGGCCAGTCGGCCACCTCCGCTTCTAAGTCGTAGTAGCGCTGCCACCTCCGATTTCGAGAAGTTGTTCTAAAATTTACAATTGAATAGCTAGTGTTGCTTGTGAAATAAATTTTAAAGCTAGACTTCACAACCAAGACTATTACTGGTTGTGAATTCAAGTTCTAAAGCTAGAATTCACAACAATGAATAATTTTGATTGTGAATTCAAGTTTTAAAGCTAGAATTGACAACTATGAATAGTCTAGCTTGGTTGTCAATTTTAGTTTTAAAGTTAGAATTCACAAGCAAGACTATTACTGGTTATGAATTCGAGTTCTAAAGCTAGAATTCGCAACTAAGAATAATCTTGATTGTGAATTATACGATTTTAACATATATTTACAACTAGCCAATTTTTCAGTTGTGAATATATCTAAGAGCACCTCCAATGGTGGTGTCTTAGAGGGGTGTCTTAGGAGTGGGCCCCACCTAAGACACACCCCTCTCCAATGCATTGTGTCTTAGGTGGGTGCTTAAATCCTCATTTCCACAAAATTCATATTTCTACACTTTTATTTTTAAAATTCAAATTTTATTAAAATTAAAATTCTACATTACAATAATTTAAAGACATAATTTAAATACAATAATAATAAAAAAAATTACAATAATTTTCTAGGGCTCAATCGGACCAAAACGAGACCAAATGTGCTCCTTCAAGTCCAATTTTTTTTTTTAAAAATCCCCAATTCTACACTTTAATTTTAAAATTTCAAATTTTTATTAAAAATAAAATTCAAACATTACAATAAAAAAATATTACATAATTTAAATAATAAAAAATACATAAAGAAAATATAGGATTTTAAAAATTGAAATATTCAATATAAAATTAGGATTTTAAAAGAAAAAAAAAACAAAAATTAAAATTAAATCCCTACCCCACCCAGTCGACATCCCCTCTTCTTCCCCAACCCACTCTCTTTTTTTTCTCATCTTTCCCCCATAGTTGCTGCTTCGTTTCCTTTCTTCATTTTTTTTTATTAAATCGGCGCGTGTAGCGCACGATTTCGCCAAAATCCGCCAACGACCCGCGTCTTGCCTTCGACGCCGCCTCGCATCACACCGCGTCTCCAGTGCGGCACACCCCTCTTCGCCTCGCGTCGACCCAGCGCTCGACACGAGCGCTGGGGATGCTCTAACTAGTTGTTAATTCATCAAAGTAGTTGGGAATTCAAGAACATTAACAATAAAGAAACAAAAAATTCACGTAGTAAACCTTTCATCCGCCATAGCTTCCTGTCGGCTATGTCGACGTTGTAGTGCTTTGACTTGTATCACAGAGGGTAAGATCATCGTCTTCGCCGCTAGGGCTATAAATGAACAGAGCTGCTCACAAGCTATTCAAGATTCGGCTCGAAAAAAGCTCGTTCGAAGCTCGATTCGATAGTAAACGACTTGAACTCGAGCCTGATTTCAAACTCGATAATTTTATCGAGTCGAGCTCGAGCCTAACAGCATTCGGCTCGTTGAGCTCATGAACATGTTCAAATTTGATTGTTTGTAAACATGTTTGTGAGTCTATTCACAAACCTTCAGTCGAACCTTCAATCGAATTAGTGCACGAGTTTTAAACGAGTCGAGCTAGAATAACATACTTATTAAGAAGCTTTTCATAAATTTTTAACAAGTTCGAGCTCAAATATCATAAACATCTAACGAGTCGAGCTCGAGCTTGAATTTGATATTATCGAGCATCACCCGAGCCGAGCTCGAACACTCGAATATTTAAACGAGCCGAGCTCGAGCTTGCTGGTATTTGGCTCGGCTTGGCTCATTGATAGCTCTACCCGCCGCCTATTGTAACCGGCGATGCCTCTCGTACAATGCACATTACCGTTTTTCCTCGTCGATACAGTGCCACCTCTACTGGACGCCGGCATCACTAAGAGATGAGAAAGAAAATTCACAATTAGGAAGAATAATTCACGGTTAGCAAAAAATTCACGGTCATAAAAAATTCACTATTATATTGAGACCGCCTAAATTCACACCGATGCGCCGTCACTTTCAGTTCTGAGTCGCAATAGTGTTGACACCTCCGATTATGAGAAGTTGTTCTAGAATTTAAAAACGAATATCTAGTATTGGTTGTAAATTTTAGTTTAGAGCTAGAACCCACAACCAAGACTATTTCACGGTTAAGAAATAAAAATTAGTGGTAAGGGCAAAATTATGTTACACAAAAATTAATTAGTTTTTAAGTTATTTTATCTTAATGGATACTTTTTATTTTTGTTATATGAAAACGGATAATTTTGTATAATCACTCGGGTATATATTTTTTTTAAACCACTAACAGAAGGGCTTAATTTTAATAAAGCACACTTAATTTTGACTCACATATAATGGCCCAAAAGATATAGGTTCAATCTGCTCCAAATTATATATTTTCTCATTCACAAAACAATAGTCTATTTTTACCATTTTGGTACATCCAAAAAAATTAAATTTTTTTTTTGAAAACTTTTTATCACATAGTGAGCATCTTTCTCTACTCATAATAAAATTAATAAAAGGCCTAATTTTAAAATAAAAATGGACAATGCCCATATCTTCTTAGCCCCCGCTTCTGCATTGTGTAGGGGTGAGCAAACCCGAACCGGACCCGCCGAACCCGCCCGGACCGACGGGTTCGGTCCGGACCGGACCGACCCATTGTATATGTATGGTCCGGGTCGGGTCTAATTCT
The DNA here is from genome assembly GCF_028751815.1 of Salvia miltiorrhiza. Lineage (NCBI taxonomy): Eukaryota > Viridiplantae > Streptophyta > Magnoliopsida > Lamiales > Lamiaceae > Salvia > Salvia miltiorrhiza. The sequence continues at coordinate 24,649,114 of NC_080391.1, forward strand.
TAGGACCAATTTTTTTTCGGGTCGGTCCGGGTCGAGACCCAGTCGAACCCGTCGAACCCGGACCGACCCATATCATTAAAAATTAATTATTTATTTTATATATTTAATATTTATAATAATATTAATAATATTAAATTTCAAAAATTTCTAAAACCTAAAGGAGGAATGCTTTTGATTTATGTTTTTTGTTGTGATTGTGGATTGCGAATGGTGAAACTATGATATTGATATGTGTTTGTATCGTATTTATTATGTTTTATGTATGAAAATTAAGTGCGAAAACAGGAAAAAAAAAATTGGCCTCGGCGGGTCGGACCTGGACCGAACCGGACCCGTTGCTCAGGTTCGGTTCGGGTCCGGGTCGGCCCGCACACATTTTTTGGTCCGGATCGGTCCTTCATTTTAAAATTTTCGGTCCAACAAACCCGGCGGGTCGGTCCGGGTCCAACCCGCTGCACACCCCTAGCATTGTGGTTCGTTAGTAAGAACCTCATTTTTATTGAAGTTTCTAGAATTGAACACCGCTAATATGTTAATTCACACATAATTTATTAATAGTATTTAAAACTTAAGCAAAGTTACGGATCCACCCCTGAACTGGACACCCCTAGAGCTTTGACCCCCAAACTCGACCCAGTTGCAAAAATCTCCCTCATAGTCCGGAAAAAGGGGCATTTAAACCCACGAAGATATCGGCTACTTGATGCCGTTATCTTATTATTTTTTTTTAATTTTGTGGTTATCTTCTCCGACGACATAAGTTAAGGATTTCGCCGAAATCTTTCAATTTTTTCGACAGCTCCCTCTCTCCGCCTCTCCTCCCACCGGAAAACCTTCGTCATAGCAAACCCGTCACCGGAAGAGAGCTCGCCCCTTCTCTCTCTCTCTCCCGACCCTCCTCCTCCCAATGTTTTCTCTTGCTTCTTTCGATGTACAGATCGCCGTTGGGGAGCCACTTCTCCATAACCCTAGCTGAGCTGGCGTCGAAAATCGAGGTCGGAGCGACGCGCCGGCTCGCCGCCTGCGACTTGCTCTGCAGAATGATGATTACTGACCTCGGTGTCGTGGTGGTGGTTGTGGTAGCGGCGCTGTCTATCGATTTCTGATTTTCTCTCTCTAGATTATCGTCGGTTGAACTTTCTTCACTGTGATTTCCAGCAGCGGCTGTGGCTCCGACATTCCCCCCCCCCCAACTTTTCCGTCAATGGCATAAATAAACTAGATAATTTTTTTTGTTTCTGTCGTGGTTGTAGAGTTCTCGTGCTCATCTATTTTCCGAGGAATGGACGGAATCAAGAGAAATCGAGCTCCGGCAGCATTTTTCCGGTGATTTTTATACGTTTTGAAATGTGGTAGAAGAGAGGGAGAGAGAGAGAGGGAGGAAGAGAGAGAAGGGGCGAGCTTTCTTCTGGTGGCAAATTTGTTGTGGTAAAGGTTTTCCGGTGGGAGCAGAGCCAGGGAGAGGGAGCTGCCGGAAAAATTGAAGGATTCCGACGAAATCCTTAACTTATGTAGCAGGAGAAGATGACCACAAAATAAATAAAAAAATTAAGTTAACGACGTCAAACAGCCGTTATCTTCGTGGGTTTAAATGCCCTTTTTTTCGGACTATGGGGGAGATTTTTTCAACTGGGTCAAGTTTGGGGGAGGGGGGTCAAAGCTTTAGATGTCCAGTTTAGGGGTATATCCGCACCTTTCACTTAAAACATCAAGCCTTTATTTCAAGTAACTGACAACAGACATCTTGAGAAATCAGCCGGTAGAAATGCAGCAACATCACCAGGTCTATTGAACAATTTGACATTAAGTGAGAAATAATGAAACATTATTTTTACGGAACAAAAAGTAACAAAAAATTGAGTGGATGAGAAGCTATATATGTATGTGACCTGATAATCTCCAATAACACAATATTTGAATCCAGCAGCACAATAGTCAAGATAGTATTCCCACGTCCGTATGTACTTCTCATCAAATCCAATATCAAGAATTTTACTAACAAGAAGCAAGTTTCCTTTAGAAACTTTAAAATATAACAAGAATTGACTGTTTAGGAGCATAGATCTGTTAAGTGCAATTACCTTTGGCTTTTTACCTTCGGATTTAGAGGAAGTTGTGTCCAACGCTTGAGGGTGTGGAAATAATGACATACTCCCTCCGTTCCAAACGAAATGTCCTGTTTTCCTTTTTGGGCTGTCCCAAACGAAATGTCCTGTTTCATTTTTTGGCAATACACTCTCTCTCTACACTTAATATTTAAATAATTTCCACCAACCCACTTTATCTACTTTATACACATTTCTTAATCTACGTGCCGAAAAGAAATAGGCCATTTCGTTTGGGACGGATGAAGTACTATTCTTCTAGGTGTACCACAGTGCATATAATTAGGGATGTCAATTGGGCCAGCCCATCGGATTTTTGGGCTAGCCCTATTGGGTTCCGAGTTAATCGGGTGCGGACTAATCGGGCTGGAGATTATTTCGGGTTGTAAATCTTCAACCCTAACTCTAAACGTTCGGATTTCGGGCTAGCCCATCAAGCTAACCAGGTTAAAGGCGTAAAAATAAAATTATCATTTGTATTTTATTATTTTTAATGATCTAATGTATAATGTATAAAATATACATATATATTAAAGATATAAATTATATATCTTTAATATATAAAGAGGCGCAGCCGCGTGGTGCCCGGTGGGAGTGGATGCGCCGGAGGGGATGGAGGCGCGGTGGCGTGACTGGAGGTGGTAGATCGGTCGGCTGTAGAGGAACAATGGCTGAAGTGAGGCTGGAGGCGCGCTAGTGATTAGTGAGGCTGAAAAAATTTCAGTTTCAGGCCAAACCTTAAAGGCCTAAACTCTAAAGTATATAAAAAAAAAAACAGTAGCCCAACGGGTTGACCCGTTTCAACCCGCCAACCCGAATGGGTTGGCCCGATTTATAATCGGGTTGCCCTAACCCTCTAATTTTGTCAGGTTACTCGGGTCGGCCCACGGATTTCGGGCTGGATCGATATCCCTACATATAATCATTTTAATCAGATATGCATCAATAAATAATTTACCTTATACCCATATTTATCGAGAAGGAAAATGGGGATCACCTAAGTTTGGATGAGGCAGCCATTGCAGATAATAGTCGATTAAGTGAAGTTGTTCTAGAATTCAAAATCGAATAGCTATGTTGGTGTGAAGTTTAGTTTAAAGTTAGAATTCACGATCAAGACTATTTCACGGTTAAAAAATAAAAATTAATGGCATGGGCAAAATTATCTTCTTACACAAAAATTGATTAATTTTTAAATTTTTTAATCATAATGGGTACTTTTTTGTGTTATATGAGAATGAATAATTTTGTATATTCACCCGGGTATTTTTTATAAACCACTAACAAAAGGGCTTATTTTTTTAATAAAGCATAATCAATTTTGACTCAAATTTAAGGGCCTAAAAGATATGGGTTCAATCTGCTCCAAATTATATACTTCACCCGTCTTCAAAAAATAGTCAATTTTTTGCTATTTTGGGACATCCATAAAAATTTATTTTTTTCATTCACTACAAGAAAACTGGTCGAACACCGACGGAAATCACCGACGGACTATTTTCCGTCGGTAGATACCGACGGATCCCCGATGGACCGTCATCCGGCAACATCACCGGAGCCGGCATCTATTTCCGATGAAAATACCGACGGACTACCGACGGAATCACTACCGACGGACAATATCCGTCGGTAAATTCGGTATTTTCGATTTTAATAATTATTTTTATTTTTTACCGACGGAATACCGACGGAATCTCTACCGACGGATTAAACTCCGTCGGAAATTTGGATAATTTCGAATTTATTAATTATTTTTATTTTTACCGACGGATTACCGACGGAATTTTCCGTCGGTAATTTCAATAAATATTATTATTTGTATTTTTATTGTTTTTTTTATTTTTTTAATTATTTTTTTTTTATTTTAAATTATTTTTAAAATTAGTACCGACGGATAAAGTCCGTCGGTAAATTATTTTTTTATTATTTGATTTTTTTATTTTTTATTTTTTTATTATTTATTATTTAATTTTTTTTAAATTATTTTAAATTAATTTTCTATATTATTATTATTATTTTTAAATTATGGAAAATATTTTAAAATTGATAGTTATTTTTAGCAATAATATTTTCTCTTTTTAATAAACGATAATATTAATTTTTTTTTATTATCTTAAATTCGATCATATATTTACCGTCATTTTTTCGCCGGCACCACAAGTCTTAGATATCATCTCGACATATTCTAAGGTTATGAATAAATGATATTGTATATTGAAATAGAGTTTAAATGAATTAATAGGTGCTAATTATATCAATAATACGCGTGTTCTCTACTGGCGACCACTCGAAAGAAACTTCAAGGTTAAGCGTGCTTGACTCAGAGTACTAGTAAGATGGGTGACCCACTGGGAAGTTGGCCAAATCATATGCAATTAAGTTCAAAATACATTAAAAATACGAAATACTTGTAGAATACGAAGATAGGTTGATAAAAAAAAAAATTAAAATTAAAATTTAAAAATTAAAAATAATTTACCGACGGAATTTTCCGTCGGTAATCCGTCGGTAAACGCGCCACCTACCACGGCCAACGCCGGCGCCGGAGACTTACCGACGGCGACGTCCGTCGGTATCCACCGACGGACAGAAAAAATCCGTCGGTAAATGATTTACCGACGAGCGTTTTCACGACGGGTGAAATCCGTCGGTAATCCGTCGGTATCTCTATTTACCGACGGAATTTTGATTCTTACCGACGGAATATTCCGTCGGTGTTCGGCCAGATTCTGGTTGTGATTCTTGAAAACTTTATATCACATGGTGAACCCCTTTTTTTGGGACACGACCCCATAATTTCAATTCAACCACAACCACTCATTTCTATTTTATACACATCTACCAATTATTTTCTTAAAATTCGTGTCCACCAAAAGTGTTACACTCTTAGTGAACGGAGGTAGTATCATTATTAACACAAGTGAGACCCCTTTTTCAATCACAATCAATTCAACTATTTTTTATTAAAATCCGTGTTGTCTCTTTATAGGACTATTCTTTGTGGCAAGATGGAGTATAAAACGAAGTAATTATATCGTGTTATTTTAAACCATCAATAAAAGGCCTAATTTAAAAATAAAAATGCACAGTGCCCATATTTTCTTAGCCCCGCTCCTGCATTGTGGTGCTGTAAGATTATAGTAAGAACCTCCTTGTTTTAATAGTAAGTTCCTAGAACTTAACACCGTTAACATAATATGTTAATTTCACACGTAATTTTGTTTGTAGTATTTAAAGACTAAAACATCAAGCCTTTATTACAACTAACAGAAAACAGACACCCTGAAAAATCAGCTGGTAGAAGGTAGAGGGTTGTATGGAACACTCCCAAATGCAGCAACATCATATCACCAGGTCTATTGAATACAATCTAACATTACGAGAGAAATAACAAAACATTATACTAACAAGAAGCAAGTTTCCTTTAGAAATTTAAAAATGTAATAAGAATTGACTGTATTGGAGCATAGAACTGTTAAGTGCAATTACCTTCGGTTTTGGAGGAAGTTGTGTCGCCAACGTTTGAGGGTGTGGACATAATGACATCCTATTTCTTCTAGGTGCACCACGCTGCATATAATCATTTTAATCAGATATGCATCACTACATAATTAATTTACCTTATACCCATATTTATTAAGAAGGAAAATGTGAATCTATCACCTAAGTCTGGATGAGGCAGCCATTGCAGATAATAGTCGGTTAAGTGAAGGCAGACATCCACCATGGAATATGTATTCCTTGGCGAATCCATCACTGCACCTCCACTTTCTCATCAGCTACTGCTGAGAACTGATGAAAAAAAATCAACCAGCTAGTTTATATTTAAAACTCTATATTTTTATTCTTCTTATTATGTACTATATTGCTTTCTTCACTGTAGAACATAGTATATGAATATTTTCAGGCTGCAATTATTTAGAGTGGAACAGATTCAACAGATTGAAGAGGTGTGGAGATGATTGGAGGTCAGCTAAGTCCTACTCTTTGGGAAGCCCTAACTTTCTCAACTGAAGTAGCTCAGTCATAATTTACACGTGCTGATAAAATTTGCACATCAAGAATTCAAGACCTCTGTGATTAGAATTGTTGATTTTGATTATTTTTTATTTGATAGATATCGTGGAATTTCTTTTTTCTTTTAAATGCTTGTAATTAAGATGAGTTGTGAACTATAGCATAAAAAACACAAATTCACAACCAAAAGTATTATGTGTTGTGAATTATAGCATAAAAACTCTAATTGTGCACTGATGGTGCCCTAGTTTTTCCGGATGAATTCTTCGTTGCCGTCTTCCGTGCTGGTATTCAATCATGGCCTCATCGGCATTACACGATCAATATGAAACTAATCAGTTCGATCGCACGGCTCTCAAATGACCACAGATTATGAATAACTATGTTCCGTTTGGTTCAAAGGAAAATCATACCACTGGTCTATTGTTTGGATCAAAGCAGATCGAATCCAAATTTTCCAGAGAGTTGCACTGCTCAGCCAGAAACACAATTCAATGGCAACCCTAGCAACAATCGTATTACACAATCTGTAGGGCAACTCCTCTACCCATATAAAACTTGATTAAAAGGTGACTTTATTAATTGCTCTCATTTACTTGCGGCTTTTCGTCTTCTCTGCGGTATGATTGGTGATAGTTAGTTCGAAGCTCGAGTTTTGGTTACTGTGTCTTATTTTCGTTGTGCGTTTTTATAGACACTCTTTTTCCTTTATTTTTGAAGGTTTTAACCAAGTTTGGCCCTTGCTGTGCTTTTAAGAGTTTTGTTCTTTTTTTTTCTCATTTCAAATATAATATGCATTTTATCTATCTCATTTATAGTGATGCTCATAATTACTAATTAGTACTATTAGTTTCTCTACCAATTTTATTAATATACCCGTTAATTACTCGAATTAAAGAGGTCATGTAATTAAATATTAAAATATTTTCAACCATTTGAATCGGCCTGGATTGTATATACATATACTTATCCAAAACTCGACCAATTAAATTTAAAATATAAATTTTGAAATGATATAATTTATAAATTTGTTAAAGTTCGATTTGATTCTCATGAATAACATTTTTGTAATATTTTATCAGGTCTGATTCGATTCTCATAAATAACATTTCTGCAATATTATTTTGGATTCAATTTTGATTAAGGTTGAACTAGAATTGCACGCAAACTATTTTTATATTTTTACAAAATTGATACTAACTCAATGATCATATTTATAAATATAATTAAAAAATTAATTTTAACTGAATATATTTGAGTTGAGTATTAAAAAAATAATAAAATAAAGAAGAACTCACAATAATAAAAGTTGATATTATGAAAAGGCAAAAAAATAAGTAAGAAAATGAAAATGAAAATGAAAATAAATATAAAATAGAAAAGAATTAAAATATAGGGTTATTCAAAAAAGGATGAAAGAGGAGAGAGAATTTTTGAAAAAATTAATCTTTAAATAAATATAACTTTTACATTTTAAATCAAATATTTACATAAAATATATCAAATTAAAGCTCTTATCATGATCATTAATTTGATATGCATATTAGATATTTTATAATTAGTAGAATTTCACAGTTTTAGAAAGAAATAAAATAAAAAATAAGAAGAAATATAATATATATATATATATATACATACATATATATAGGAATGAGATCATGTAGATCCCTATGCTTATAATAGATCCGTAGATTCAAATCTAGACCACACATTTATGACATGTGACGCATCAAGATGGTGACACGTGGCAAGGAGTTTCCAAGCATTTCAAGGCAAAATATGGAGAGGGGTAAAATTGGAATGTAATTTTTGAATTTAATAATTAAAAAAAATATATTTTTTTTAGATTTTCTCAAAATAGATATATTTTAGATGCATATAGTTTCCCACGAAAATGCATAAAGTTTTCACATGAAATGCATAACTTTGAACAGAAAAATGCATTTGATTTTTACAGTTTTGGTATTTTCACCACCCCACCCGCACCACCCCCCAACCCACCCCACACCACCCCCCAACCCTCCCCATTACCACTCCCCAAAATAGTCATGTTTCACATGCATATAAAATCAAACAAAAGTGCATAAAGATTTTACATAAAAATGCATTAAATTATACAAAAAATGCATTTCATTTTAATAAATCTGGTATTTTCGCCACCCCACCCCTGCCCCACCCCCGCCCCACCCCCCACCCCACCCAAAATTTTTTATTTTTTTTTTTAACTGATTTTCTGACCACTGACCCCCCACCCCCCCACCCTCACCCACCACCCCCCCCCCAATTTTTTTTTCAAAACTAATTTTCTGATTGTTGAGTCGCTGACCCACCCACCCCCCCCAAAATTTTTATTTTTTATTTTTTTAAAAACTGATTTTCTGACCGCTAACCCCCCACCCACCCTCCAGCCCAAAAAAAATTATATTTTTTCAAAAAATGTAATGCATTTTTGTGTGAAAGTATATGCATTTTTGTGTGAAAAGTATATGCATTTTTGTGATTTCTGTGCGAAAGTATATGCATGTAAAACATGTACTCCCTCCGTCCGCCAAGATTATGGCAAATTGCTTGGGCACGATATTTAATAAAATTAATGATGATTTTGATGTAGTGGAGAAAGGGTCCCACCACTTTATGAGATGTGTGGTTGAGATTGAATTTAGGGTGGGTTTTTTGTAAATAAAGAGTGTTTGTAAGGATAAATTATAAAAGTAAATGGTGGGACCATTGCCATAAAAGGAAAGTGACATAATCTTGGCGGACGCCCGATATAGTAATTGTGCCATAATCTTGGCGGACGGAGGGAGTAATTTTTTTATGCATGTAAAAATCAGTTTTTCAAAAAAAAAAAAAAAAATTGGGGGGTGGGGTGGGGGGGTCAGTGGTCAGAAAATCAGTTTTTGAGAAAATAAAAAAATAAAAAATAAAAAATTTTGGTGGGGGGTGGGTGGGTGGGGGGGTGGGAGTAGGGGTGGGTCAGTGGTCAGAAAATCAGTTTTTAAAAAAATAATTTTTTTTGGGGGGGAGGGGGGGTGGGGGGATAGGGGGTGGGTGGGGGTGGGTGGAGTTCAGGGGTGTGGGGGGTGGGGTGAAACTTTATGCATTTTTATATAAAAGTTCATGCATTCTCGTATGAAACTTTATGCATCTAAAATATACTCCCTCCGTCCACCAATTAAAGGCCTCTATGAAAAAACACGGGTTTTAAGAAAAAAGTGTATTTTTATTAGTTGAGTGGAGAAAGGGTCCCACTTTTTAAGAAAAAGTGTATTTTTATTAGTTGAGTGGAGAAAGGGTCCCACTTTTTTGTAAAGAATCTTTGACTTTTTTGATTAAATAATAAATAAAAACTTACCAAAAATAGGTAGGCCTTGTTTTTGTGGACGTCCCAAAAAGGCAAGTAGGCCTTGAATTGGTGGACGGAGGGAGTACCTATTTTGAGAAAATCTAATTTTTTTTTTTAATTTCGAAAATTACATTCCAATTTTACCCCTCTCCAGATTTTGCCTTGAAATGCCTTGCCACGTGTCACCATCTTGATGCGCCACATGTCATAAATGTGTGGTCTAGATTTGGATCTACGGATCTATTATAAGCATAGGGATCTACATGAACCCAACCCCATATATATATATATATATATATATATATACATATATAGTTTACACATAAACCTTCAATTTTATTATAACTATAAAATTGCCGCTCAATTTTGAAATTAATTTTATATTGAAAATTGCCTTTTTAATATATTATAGATTATAGATAGATAATATTTTTGCAATATGTTTTTGGATTCGGTTTTGGCTCAAAGTTAAGGTTATTTGAGCTTCTATCTTGGCTTATATTTAAGAACCGAACATATCTATACATGGGTGTTTTTTCAAGCCACTAACAAAAGGGCTTAATTTTAATAAATCACGCCAATGAGGTCTTGCTCTAGTGGAAAAGTTGAGGCACTCAAAGACTATTTTTTGTGAGAGTTGTAAGAGGTCTTGGGTTCAATCCTGCCTACGTTCGGTGATATTTTGTGAGAGTTGTGAGAGGTCTTGGGTTCAATGATATTTTGTGAGAGTTGTGAGAGGTTTTGGGTTCAATCCGAGTTGTGAGAGGTCTTGGGTTCAATGATATTTTGTGAGAATCGTGAGAGGTCTTGGGTTCAATCCTGCCAACGTTCGGTGATATTTTTTCATTTTTAGGTGGTGTTGTTTTTCCGTCTGTGTTCGATGGTGTTTGCCCACTTTTAGGTGACACAAAAACTTATATGCGCGCCGTTCAAACCGTGCGCTCATAGAATGCGCGCGGGTCTGGGTCGGGTTGAACAAAGTGAACCGGGTATCTTTCCGTCTCCTCTGAAGATTTTGATTCTACTGAGCCCAAAATAATCTCCAATTTCTAAAATGAAATCCCTAAATCCCCCCCCCCCTCCCCCAATTCCTGTAAGTCGTCGTCGCTACTCACCACCACCACACCTGCCGCTGAGTCCTGACAAGTTGTCATCCTTTTCCCCAGCTCCGGTCGAGGGTTGCCACGCGTTGCTCGACCCTCTACCTCTCCAGCCGCGCGCCCTTCAGTCGGCGCCGCATCACCGCAGTAGCTTCTTTAGCCGAAGCCGATTTCAGAAGCCCTAGGATTTTCTGACCTCTCTCTCTCTCTCTCTCTCGATTGCACACATGCACACTATTTTTTTTTAGTAAAAGAAACTATCTACACTAATAAATGATACTATATATTTATATTACAAATGACACTACTTTTTTAGTAAAAAAACTATCTACACTAATAAATGATACTATATATTTATATTACAAATGGCACTACTTTTTTTAGTAAAAGAAACTATTTGGGTGGTTGTGTTTCAGGTGCTGAGTATATCACTAGCTGCATTAGGCTCTCTAATGTGGCTCAGGAAAAACAAGCCCAAGACGTTGATTCCTATAATATATGCTTGCGTAGGAATAGTGGCGACAATGCCATCAATTACAAGGTGTGTTACTGCACTTCAAGATATGTTTTTCGTGTTGTCTATTCCAGAAAACGCATCATTTAATGTGTGATCCAGTGTTGACGTTTTTTGAGTAATTCAAATGGTTTGTTGCAGTTATCTGAAACTTGGCTTGGGGTGGCACTTCCCAAAGGGGGTAGGTTTCGAGCTGTTCACTTCAGTGGTGATGGCTTTCATTAGCTGGCAGTTGTTTGCTGCATGCTAGAGACCATCAAACTGAGAGTCTTGATATGAGTCTTGTAGGAAATTATTTGACTTGATCAATTTGAGGCTGCTGCTGTAGAATTTGTTGTAAAAGTCAACTTTTTTTGAGCCTGTTTGAGAAATTCTATACATAGACACTACTTTTCTTAGTAAATGACATTTTTAATATATTTAAATGACACAATTTTTCTTAGTAAAAGATACTATCTATTTCATAAATGACATTGTTTGGATAAATGGATAACACTACTTATGAATTACACTATTAATACATCGAATTAACATTATGTGCTTTTTAAATGACACTACTTGTAAGAATGACACAATCATTTATTCAAAATGAAACTATGTTACTTGTTAAGTGACACTATTAATATATCGAATCAACACTATAACTTTGCAAATGACAATTCCTATAATTTATACTATTCGAAAATATAAATGACACTACTTGTAATAATTGACATTATAACCTTGTAAATGATACATTTAATAATTGAAACTATTCGGATATACAAATGAAACTACTTATAATAATTGACATTATAATATTGTAAATGACACTTTATATAATTGACATTATTCGTAAATATAAATGACACTACTTGTCAAGTCACACTATTAATACATTGAATTGACACTATGTGATTTTGAAATTGACACTATAACATTTTAAATGATATTTGAAATGACACTTTAAGATTTAGAATGACACATAGTGTCGTTTTGAAATCTTGTAATCTCATTTTGAATTGTTATAGTGTCATTTGAAGTCTTGTAGTGTCATTTCAATTGTTGAAGTTTCATTTGAAATGTCATAGTGTCATTTGAAATCTTGTAGTGTCATTTGAAATATCATAGTGTCATTTGAAATATCGTAGTGTCATTTGAAAGTTTGTAATGTCATTCGGAATGTCATAGTGTCATTTGAAATCTCGTAATATCTTTTGAAATGTCATTTGAAATCTCGTAGTGTCATTTGAAATGCCATAGTGTCATTTGAAATCTCGTAGTGTCATTTGAAATCTCGTAGTGTCATTTGAAATGTCATAATGTCATTTAAAATGTCATAGTGTCATTTGAAATCTTGTAGTGTTATTTGAAATATCATAGTGTCATTTGAAATCTTGTAGTATCATTTAAAAGGTCATAGTGTCATTTGAAATATCGTAGTGTCATTTGAAAGTTTGTAATGTCATTCGGAATGTCATAGTGTCATTTGAAATCTCGTAGTGTCTTTTGAAATGTCATTTGAAATCTCGTAGTGTCATTTGAAATGTCATAGTGTCATTTGAAATCTCGTAGTGTCATTTGAATTGTCATAATGTCATTTAAAATGTCATAGTGTCATTTAAAATCTTGTAGTGTCATTTGAAATCTTGTAGTATCATTTAAAAGGTCATAGTGTCATTTGAAATATCGTAGTGTCATTTGAAAGTTTGTAATGTCATTCGCAATGTCATAGTGTCATTTGAAATCTCGTAGTGTCTTTTGAAATGTCATTTTGAAATCTTGTAGTGTCATTTAAAATGTCATAGTGTCATTTGAAATATCGTAGTGTCATTTAAATGTCATAGTGTCATTTGAAATGTTATAGTGTCATTTGAAATGTCATAGTGTCATTTGAAATGTCATAGTATCATTTGAAATATCATAGTGTCATTTGAAATCTTGTAGTGTCATTTAAAAGGTCGTAGTGTCATTTGAAATGTCGTAGTGTCATTTGAAATCTTGTAGTGTCATTTATATACTACATACTTAAAAGAAAGAAACTACAAGTATTAAAAGAAAAAAAAAACTACATACTTAAAAGAAAGAAACTATAGAAACTTATAGAAGAAAGAAACTACAAGTAAAAAGAAAGAAACTATATATTTAAAAGAAAGAAACTATAGAAAAAAAATAAAGAAACTATAGAAATGAAATGATAAAATAAAGAAATTATAGAAATAAAATGAAAAACTGAGAAAAAAGTTAAAAACTATATATATATATATATATATATATATATATATATAATTTAAAATTGAAAAAACAAAAAGAAAGAGAAAAAATACGTATATATATGTCAAAAAAGTGAGAAAAATGTTAAATGAAGAAAGAAACTACATACTTAAAAGAAAGAAACTATAGAAACTTATAAAAGAAAGAAACTACAAGTGAAAAGAAAGAAACTATAGAAATAAAATAAAAATAATAATAATTAAAAATTGAAACGAAAATGAAAAAAGAAGAAGACACTATATTTATATCTAAAGGACACTTTTAATATATCTAAATGATACTATATTAGAAGAGCTTTGGTAAAAAGGAGAAGCAAAATAATTGAAATGCTCCCAGTGAGTTTCGAACATAGGACCTATCAATCAATGACCCAATAAGCGCCTAACCAACTAAGCTAGGAAAACTAATTATATTGATTTCATTCACGTTGTATATAATGTAATCCGCGCTCACAGAATGCGCGCCCAAGAATGCGCTCACGTAAGTCCACCTCTTTAGGTGATGTTTGATTATATTCAGGTACCTCTTGTAATTCTAATTCAATTTTTTTAATAAATCACACTCAATTTTGACTCGCATTTAAGGGCCCAATTAAAAGATATGGGTTTACAAAAAATAGTCCAATTTATCCTATTTTGAAATATCTACAAAAATTAGGGTGATTCTATTCATAGCCCATATTTTACTCTTCATAGCCTCTTATTTAATAAAATATTAAAATTATTAATATATATATATATATACACTATTTTATCCTTATAGCCCCCAATTTAATTTACATATAACTTCTTTCATAGCCCTAAAAATTTGAAGAGATAACATGCGGGATTTAATTATAAATTCTTCAAGCTTTCATTCAATGGTGATGAACTCGTCGATTGACGACAAAAATATCAAAAATCTGGCGGATAAAGCATTGAGGGGAAAACGATTGTACAAAATTAATACTTGAAGGATTACTCTTCAAATAACTCCATTTTTGTCGAAAGAACAAAAACAACCAAAATCATTTTTGTTTCTAATGTAGCGTAGAGCATCAAACAACCATTTTTATCGAAAGAACTCTTCTTTGGAAAAACAGTGATTGGACCAAAACCAACACAGTGGAAACAATCCTTCGTTCATAGAGAAGGCAAAATGTTTAGTATTACCCAAAAAATAAAAACTCTAAGCCTTCATCTCTCTCATGTTCGATCTGTGTGGTTCTTGCTGTGACTATATAGACTTATACTTCAAACGCTACAACCACCTTTTCTTTCCTCTGTTGTGACGAGAACAACAGAAAAATAAAAAAACGTCGAATTTAGATGAGCAGCGAAGCGAGCAAACCCGCTTCTGACTTGAATTTTTAGGGCTATGTGAATTTTACAAACTTTTTATTTAGAGGCTACAAGGGTGAAATAGTAGTTTTATTAATATTTTTAATATTTTAATAGTTTAAAGGCTATAAAGAGTAAAATTGGGGCTATGAATAGAATCACCCCAAAAATTATTCTATTTTCATTTAGAAACTTTTTATAACATGGTGGGCATCTTTATCTCCTTACCATATAATTAATTATCATTATTAATACTATTTTTTAAATGATCACTTTCGACAATCATAATACAATTAATTATCATTATTAATATTAATTTTTAAATGAAACGCCTTCTTCACTCATCATACACTCAACTTAGTCAACTATTTTTTATTAAAATTCATGTTGTCCCCGTCTAAGACTATTTTTTGTGGGTGAAAGGAGTATAAAATAAAGTAACTATATGGTGTTATTTCTAAACCACCAATAAAAGATCTAATTTAAAAATTAAAAAAAAAATGCACAGTGCCCATATTTTCTTAGCCCCGCTCTTGAATTGTGGTGCTGCAAGATTATAGTATGAACCTCCTTGATTTTATTGTGATAATAAAAAAAATTGTACTTGCATTTATTGAAGTTCCTAGAACTGAAGACTTCTAATATGTTACTTTCACACATCATTTATTAGTAGTATCCAACAACTAAAACATCAAGCCTTTATTTCAATAACTGAAAGCAAACACCCTGAGAAATCAGCTGGTAGAAGGCAGAGGATTGTATGGAACACTTCCAAATGCAGCAACATCACCAGGTCGACTGAATACAATCTGTCATTAAGTGACAAATGACAAAACATTATTTTCATGACACAAAAAGTAACAGAAAATTGTGTAAAAGAGAAGTTATGTATGCAACCTGATAATCTCCTATAACACAATATTTGAATCCAGCAGCACAATAGTCAAAATAGTATTCCCACGTCCGTATAAACTTCTCATCAAATCCAAGATCAAGAATTTTACTAACAAGAAGCAAGTTTCCTTTAGAAACTTTTAAAATATAATAAGCATTGACTGTTTAGGAGCACAAGACTGTCAAGTGCAAGTACCTTTGGTTTTGAAGGAAGTTGTGCCGCCAATGTCTGAGGGTGTGAAAATAATGACATCCTATTTCTTCTAAGTGCACCACACTGCATATAATCATTTTAATCATATAAGCATCAATATAATTTACCTTATACCCTTATTTATTAAGAAGGAAAACGTGGATCACCTAAGTCTGGATGAGGCAGCCATAGCAGATATTACTCTGTTAAGTGAAGGCAGACATCCACCATGGAATATGTATTCTGTGCCAAATCCATCACTGCTCCTCCACTCATCATATTTTTCATCAGCTACTGCTATGAACTGATGAAATAAAATCAACCAGCTAGTTTTTGTTAGAGTTTATATTTAAAACTCTGTATTATATTATTCTTCTTATTATGGAGTAATATTTTTAGGTTGCAATTTTTTGGAGTGGACAGGTTCAACAGATTGAAGAGACGGGGAGATGGTGAGAGGAAGTATATAATATTTTCTTAACAATATTTTTCACAATATTTGCTGGGAAACTAAAAACTGCAAAAGTAGCGGTTACCTGAAGAACAAGAATACCATTGTCAGCTAATGAAGATTCACAGCATTTAAAAAATTCTTCCATATATTCATGCCCCACATGTTCTATCATCCCACTGAAAATTCAGCATGTTTACATATATAGTTACGGTAAGCTTAAGAGGGTTGAGTTCATTGGATCATTACAACAAGAGTCTCACCATGATATTATCCTGTCATATCTATAGTTGTTCGGCAATTGGCGGTAGTCACAAAGAAGAAGTTCAATTTGATCCTGATATTGAGAATTTATAACTTGAGAAATGAAAAACTTCATATCAAGCCAGCTGTAATATAATGAATTAGAGGTCTTTCATGGTAAACATGCATGGGAAATCTTTGCTTTTCAATAAGTACTAAATAAAACGTTATTACCTGCAGACCTGCTTCTATCACTTTTAATTCTATGTATTGCAGCTGATTTTCCGACAATGTAATGCCAGTATATTTGCATCCTGTCTTTTTTACTGCTTCAAGTGCAAAACTTCCCCAACCACATCCAATCTCTAGAATGTGATGATCTTTATTAATCCTTGCCTGTAGTCAAAGACAATCCAGCATGAGAGTTACTATGTGAGGCCCCATCCACATTAATAAAGTATTAGATTTAAATAATAAATTTATATGCCAAAAATTGATTATCATGATCAATTCAAGACTTAAGGACTGTGTCAGTAAAAATTTCACCTTTTCGATCAAAGTATGGACTTTCCGAAGCTGTGCATTCTTCAAGTCTTCACACGGATTCTGCAATAACAGTGTTAAGTAATACTAATATTGATACAAGGCCTATCAACAGATCTATCTATTGAAATCATTATTATTACCTCAAACATTGCACAAGAATACGTCATTGTCTCATCCAAGAATAGAGAAAAAAGTTCATTGCTCTGCCAAAAGAAACAAAATAAATTTCAATTATAAATCAAACTATTGGAGAGTAATAGAAAGATATAACAATGTAGTGGTATGAAAATATTATTTAAAAATCATGATGTTGATGTCACATCCACCACGAATATTGTAATCCTTAAAACTATTAATAAAGATTTATATTTCAATGCTATTCATTAAATGTTTATAACCCATTTAAAGTGTCTGTACGATACAAAAATATATGCGTTAATTGACATATTTCAATCCAAATTATATTAGCAAATGAAGAAATATATCCCAAGGACTAGACAAATATATGCGCACTTACTAGGTCATAATGCCGCGAGACGTTACGGCGTGCCTGAAATAGCGTGTTTCTTCTGGAAACATGCTTGATGAATGTTTTTGCAGTTGATGCTAAAGATGTGTAAAGAAATAGTGTCCACCGTCTTCTAGAGATATCAACACCGTAAAATATATTCTCAGATTATGTTATATATAGCAACCAGACCAAATCAACACACTCAGATTATAAATTATAATTACCTTTCCTTGTACGCATTCATCTGTGCATTTGCTATCATCAGCTGCAAAATACAAGTTTCATTTGCTACCATCAGCAGCGTGAAACAAATAGACAAGATAGACAAATAATTTCGTTGATTCAAAGTAAATATCGGAAGAACAGAAGATCAGGGGAAATTAAACTTCGTACTTCATAAACAAAGCTCCTATTTATAAATTTATCAGTAAAAGAGCTGAAGCCACAAAAATAATTCTATGAATTATACATAAAAAAAGAAATTAAAGATAAATTAGTTTTGGATCCGTCTACTTACTAGAAGAAAGTTGAGAAGGCCTTGGTTTGCATCAACAAACGAAATATCACCATTAATGTAGGCATCGGCAAATCCTAAATCAGCCTCCATTGCGACCTGTGAGAACAATATTATCCAGTTTGACCACATATATATACTGATGAAATAACCTATTTTTAAGGTGTAATAACCTAATCCTACCTTCCAATAGAACTGGGGTTTGTGAACTCTCAAAGTAACTTTTAAATTGTTCTTTTTATTTGTACCTTGAAAGGTAAATATTTTACCACCTTCTTCCAAAAGACTGTTGCACAAACAGTATGTATGAGTTATACACAATAGTTTCAAACACATTTTTCAGTTCAGTAGAGAAGCTCACATTAGACATCCAGTAACAATAAATCGCTCAAGGAATCTCGTAACGACAACACAAGCCCCAGTTTCAAGATAGGATAGAACCATGCATTTGGGGTTGTTTGAAAAAGTATAGTGTTTTCTAAGCATGCCGTTTGCAGCAAGTATCCCTGCCTGTAAACATCAAATCATGTCAATAGAGTGTACATATATTGATCCAGGAGTGAACAAAAGCACGTGGTAAAATTAAAATACCTTTACTCCATCCTCAGGGAAGCCATAGCCTTGATATGCTCCACAGAACCATAGTCCTCTCTTCCCTTGGATATCATTAAGTTTTGACAAAGCTCTGCTTGCAGAAACTGATGGTATAGGATGGCTAGTTGACAACTTGGAAGATATATGCTTAGGTGTATGAGGTGGATTTAGAGTCACGAAAAATGGAACACTATTATTCTGTACATCCATTGAGAAAACAAGTCAGCAAGAAACTGGTGTAGTTTTCAGTCGATGGGGGATCGGATTTGATTCAAAGTACGAAACCTGGATATTGTTTAGCCAATACGTTATACAAGCTTTGTCGTTGTTGATTCCAAGAAAATTCTTCCAGCCCCATGCCCCTCGGGTTTTTGGCATCAGATTTTCGTCATGGTGAACGAAGATATCACTGTAGTAAGAGTTGATAGGTAAAAGTGAAGTCGTGACATTAAAGAATCAGAAGAAGAATATACTAGCTACCATCTAAGGCAAAAGTTCCATAACAAGTCAATCATAAACGAAACCTGTAGGCATATTGAAAACCACCAAGTATTCTTAATTCATCGTATGTCGCCTGCTTTCCTAGGATCTTTAGAGCATCTGGAGCATGTGCAGCAATTATGCACCCATCATATGCTTCTTCCGAGCCATCCTTATATGTAATAGTACAACCTGCATCATTCTTTTCTTTGTTACACTAATTTATATTTGAGAATATTTGTTTGACAGGAAACAAGTGAGGAGTAGTGTTTTGACGCTTACTTACCCATGTCACAGGTAGAAACTGAATGTATTTCAGAATTGATTTTCACTTGACAGCCTCTACATTCTAGCTCTTTCTTGATCTGATTATAAGCCATTTAAATTTAAAATCCTATAATAAGAGTTTATTTAAATTTAATGTTTAGGAATCATGCCTAGCTTGTTCCTCAAATGACATTACTTTCTAGATTAAAGAATCTGACAAAAATCACTACCTACCCCATGGACATAACTTTGTGAAAGCCATTTCGTTGTAAGCCGTTTAGTGAGACCAAGAAGCTGCAAAAAAGAAAATCATTCTAAACATTTTAAAAGAAAGGTATGGTAACGATGCGACATTAATTTACTTACAAATGTAAAAGTCTACCTCCAAAGTGTCCTGATTACGCAGGAACGAAAGTGTTAAATAGGCAGAGAAAGTCATCACTAATGAAGAAGAGCATGACCAAATAGAAGCACAAATTGGAATCTGGAAAGAAACAAATTTCAAAGTAAGATTTTTGCTTGCATGACATGGATATAAAGTAGTAGTATGATTTTTGAATAGTCTTACAAGAAAAGCTTTCTGAAATAACTCAGAGTAACCACGGGATTGGACGAAGGTCCCCAGTGTTTCATTCCGGTCAATATATGGACTGTTATCGAGCTCTTCAACATAACTGCAATTAGTGGAGAACTAATAAATGCAATTATTACAATCAAAAGAGGGCTGAGTTTTCTTAATTATGATACTACTTACAGAGAAGCGTCGTCTCTGAACTTAATGATTTCCCTAATCATTTTCCAAAACCATGGATTCAACATATTCTTCTTTTGTGCAAACAAACTGGAGAGTCCATTTCGAGTGCCCCATTCATAACCTTGGCCTTGATCCAAGCTCACAGAGTATGAAATGTCAGAGACGTCAGTATCAACTCCAACACTCTCAAATAGTTCCATCACTTCCGGATACATAGCCTGTCCAATAATTGAATCACAGGTCACACTTACACACATCTTTTCGATAAACAATAAATCAATCATTCACTGTCTTCACATTCTTCTATTATTTGAATTCAACTCAACAGTGAACATAAAGTTTCAGTTCTTGGATCTATGAATGCAAATAGGACGAATGGAGTTTTAATCCATGATTCATGAATGCATAATTAAGGACTACTTTGGTCAGACAAAGTACCTAATAGAGAAAATAAGCATTTCCAATTTCCACTAAATCTCCCAATATTGATAATTCCAAGAGCCTCGTAACAAAAAAGGCCGCGCACACTTGTATTGGAGAGAAAGAAAAGATGAAGAAGCATGAGCATGAGTAAGGCATTCGGAGCCCAGATAAAAAAAATCGCCATTTCTTTGAGATTGAGAAAAGCAAGTTGAGTTGGAATTGGAGATGACGGATTTAGGGAAAATGAATGGTGAGGCATTTCATCGAACATGTGATGCGCTGAGGAAGCACCATCATTAAATATCTAATGCTAGCTCTCGAGAATTGGTGCTTTCGACCAACGCATCTGAGGAGCTGCGCCATCAGTTCTATATCAAACTCATTTCTCCATTTCTTATTCAGGCACCATAAGCATACAGTGTAATTTGGCGCAAAAAAAAGAAGAATGTTGTTTGTCACGGTACATGCCACGACTACGAGTACATTGGAAACGTTTGTATATATCTTCATATATGTTAGCAAAAGAGTAAATATCTTATTAATTATTTGTGAATTATTAAAAATATTTTTCGAACTTTTAATTAGTATTAATTTTGTATCGCTTGTAACTCTGAAAATTTGACGTAACTCGCTGAATGATACAATGTATTTAAAATTATTCTTTGTTAATTTACATTTCCTATTAATTGAAAATTCAAAGGGTGAAAAATAAATAACTGGTACAACTAATACAAAATCGATAATTCAAGGTGCGAAAATAATTTACGGTTTAAAGTGATATTTATCCTATATAAAATTGATATTAACTTAGTTATCATATAAAATAAAAAAATAGATTGAACTTAATATATTTGAGCTGAATATAGAAAAAAAAAATAAGAATTCACCATAATAAAAACTGAGATTATGAAAAAGAAAAAAATAAGAAAATAAAATAAGTTAAAAGAAAAAATGGAATGAAAAATAAAAATTAAAAATATATTTATTCGAAAAAGAAGAAGAGGAAGGAGAATTTTCTTAAATTCTAATCTTGAAATAAATATAATTTTTACATTTTAAATCTAATATTCATATAATATATATCAAATTAAAGTTTTTTCGCGATCTTTAATTTGATATGAATATCAAATATTTTATAATTAGTTGCATTTAACAATTTTAGAAATAAAATAGTACAACAGAAAAATAAGAATACAAAGAAGAAAAAAAAAATATCGTAGTTTACAAATAAACTGGCCTTCAATTTTATTCATTTATCAACTCCAACACTCTTAAGTATTATTCATAAAAAAAAAAAAATTCAATGTGCATATTATATTAATGATTATGTTTAATTTGGTGTGAAAGGTAATTAAAGATTGATTTTGAACGAATAAATAATGATTATTTGTAGTTTTAGAGTAAATATTTTTTTCTCTCTCCTCTCTTCATATCTCCTTAATGTTAATTAAACATACCATTATTTTTTCTTTGATTTATTTTAAATAATGATATTATTTTATTTTGTATATTTTGTTAGCTATCAATTTTGGTAAATTTATTCACACACACACACACACACACACACACATATATATATATATATATATATATATATATATATATATTAATTGTAATTGTTTTTACTGCAACTATGGAGAAGGAATTTATATGAGATTATTTTAGAACTTTTTAATTTTGATTGCATGTTTTTATATCAAATGAGATGGTAACTAATTAAAATTTTTAATTTTTGTGGATGATATAAATTTATGGTTGTACTATAACAAGTATTGAACATAAGAAAATATCCTTATTTATTATGTTTTATTTTATTTTTTTGCTAAAAAAATAATTTGGTTTTTACTTATAAATTATATTTAATATTTATATTTATTTATTAAAAGTGTCACTTAATTTTTATACGACTGCATCACACATGAGAGTGTACTAGTTTGTATAATGATTTAAGAGCGAAATTTTGAAGTAACCAAAATGAAGCATAAAACACAATTTATGGTCACTAATTGAACAAAACGTAAATTTTGGCTTTTTTTAACGATTTCGGACGTTTTTACCCTTAATTAGGCGGACAGGGTAGGATTAGACACGTGGGTCGCGTGCCGGGTCGGGTTAGGCACTTATGGCACTTATGACACTAATATTGCCATAAGTGTCAATGGAAATCCAAAATAAAACCAAGTAAAATAGTCATTTTGGCACTTATGGCACTATTAGTACCATAAGTGTCATACGTGTAGCACAAATACAGAAACAACAACAATAGAATGAATAAATCACGGATGTGAAGAAGATGAAGCACATGAAACAAACAAACAAAAAACTCTAAATGTATCATCTAAACACTAAATGGATAATCTAAACTCTTAATGGCACATGGGAAGTGTTTAAAATGGTCCTTTTGGCACTTATGACACTAATAGTGCCATAAGTGTCATACGTGCAGTACAAATACAGAAACAACATTAATAGAATGAAGAAGATGTAGCACATGAAACAAACAAACAAACAAAAACCAAACAAAATCTCGTATCAAAACTCGCCGGATCACTGCAAATTCGTCGAAAGCGTTGAGAGAGAGACGAGAATCATCTCTCTTCGTCGGCAGGGGCGAGAGAGAGAGAGAGAGAGAGAGAGAGAGAGAGAGAGAGGAAGATAGGAGAATCACGCGTACGGTGACTACGAAATTGGAATCAGTGTGAGAGAGGGGGAGAATCGGCTCTTCATCGACGGCAGAGAGAGAGAGAGAGGGTTGGACTGGATCTGATGGGTAAAAGGAGATGGCTGGCTGGGTCACGCGGGTAAAAAGGATATAATAGGCATACCGCCTAATTAATGGCCAAATTTTATTATTTTAAGATTAGATGCCAAAATTTGATTTTCGTTCTTCGTCATGGCCAGCCGGATAGATTGTTTCATGATTTAAATGAAAGTTCGCATTGAGCTTTAGCTAAAATGGATTGGGCCTTGGAATTGTGTTGAAGATGGATAATTTAAACAAAGCCCATAAGCCCATTCTTTTAATTAATTGTAGATATTTTTGCAGTTAGTGCTAGAGAATGATTAATTAAGTTTAATCTATATAATATATAGAAAAAAGTACTCCCTCTATCCACGAAAAAGTGTCCCTACTTACCCCTTTTTTTTGTCCACGAAAAAGTGTCATGTTTACCTTTTTGTACATTCATATCTTTACTTTTCAATTTATTTACAACTTATGTCATTAATAAATCCACACTTTTATTTAATCGATGCAATTAACCCTCACAATTAACTCACTAATAAATCCACACTTTTATTTAATCTATGCAATTAATCCACACAATTAACTCATTAAAACTACGAAACCAACTCCCCCACGCCTAGTCAATCCCATTTCCCCCAAAATTAAATTACTCTTTCTCTAAACTCAAACAAGTGGAAGAAATACACACAAACCCTCCAAATTGTATCTACAGCCCGATTTAATGGCTTTTGGGCTATGTGTGTTTGTTGATTAGCTCAATGGAATAATAAATATGTTCTGAAAATTAACTCGACTTCACGTGTGAATTCCGCACTACAAGAAATTGAGTTTTTACCCACACATAATAATGTGTGGTAGTTTGGCCCACACATAATTTCAAAATATGTAGGTAATTCACATACAAAAAATTCATTAGTTATTGACTTTTAAAATGTGTGGCAAAAATATTTTCGTGATATTTATTATTTTACGGTTATTTTTAAGTTTTTATTTATGGATAATAAAATTTATTTTTAAATTTGTTGCGCCAACGTGGCAAACTAATAAAAGTTATTAACCACACATAATTCAAAATTATCTATGTGTGGGTAATGAATTTTTATCATTATTTATTCTTGACATGTAAGAAACGTGGGAAAATATTTTTAGCTACATTTATATTTTGGCTTTAATTAATTATTTATGCAAATCTTAATTGATGTTTTACCCACACATAATTATCCACACATATTTTGAAAAATGTGTAGGTGAAACAATTTGAAACTTTCAATTATTATTGACATTTAAAATGTGTAGCAGAAAATTTATTTGTAGCATTTATTATATGGCGGTAATTTTTTTTTAAGTTTTATTTTATTTAATGAAGTTTATTTTTATATTTGGTGTGCACCCTCTATTAATTTTTTTAAGCCACACATAATATATGTGTGGATAATAATTTTTATATTTATATTTTAACAAATTAAAGTAAATTTAATTTTATTTTTATATATTAGTGCCAACTAATCAATTGATTTCTCTACAATTGTACAATAAAATAAAAATTAAATAGTCTTTAACATTAAAATAGGCATAAAAAAACAAGAATGAATATGTTAAAAAAAACACAACAATTAAAATAGGCATAAAAATTAAATACTGGTCTTTAACATTAAAATCGAACTCAATAAAGAGTAGGATTGTTTAAACTCTCAACAACTAAAAGACAAGAAAATATTAACAAACTAATCAATGTCATTAGAACTACCCCTATTGTAATTTTTACCCCACTCAAAATAACTTTTTCAGCTTTCTTAGTATCCATGCCAGCACCCAAATGGGACACTTTTTCGTGGACGGAGGGAGCAGTTTTTTTCTTCCTTTTTTTCTCATACTTCTCCCACCACTTTTTCCATTGTTTTTCCCTTTCTTTTCCTACTATTTTTCTCTGTTCTTTTCTTCTTTTTTTGTTTTGATTATTTTCTAAACATCATCGAATTTGATTTATGAAAAAATATTTATTGTGCATCTTAAATTTAAGTTCGTGATAAAATATTTAATATGGTATAAACATCATTAAAAATAAATTTAAAATGAATAAATTATGAAAAAAAATTAAAATATTTTATTTGCTCTCTTGTCATTAAAACCTTTTACTTTCCCTCTCCTTCCTTTTATCTTCGAACATACCAATTTTGTTTTCTCCCTCATTTTTTTTTTCTTTTTTAATATTAATTTTATTTCATTTCATATATTTTTGTTAGATATCAATTTTTGTGTTTTATACACACACACACATGCACACACACACACACACACACACACATATATATATATATAGGGTGTGGTTCTAGAGATAACTACATTATTTGTGAGAACCATCAAATTTAATGCATCCACTGTAAAAATTAATGCATTCGCTGTTAAAAGTAATGAAATAAAAAAATAAAAAAAAATTGCTCCCTTCAGGATTCGAACTCAGGATCTGCATTCATCCAATAAGATGATGCATCCACGATCCACCATAGATCTTGATAATCGAATGGCTGAAAATGGTTCTATGTTCTTCTTTTATTTAGTAGTTCTTTCTTGAACCTCTCCCTATATATATATATGGTTAAGTTCCATAGAAACGGATATATAAGTAGAGAATGAATAAATATTGAACATGTTATGAACATGTCAGTAAATGCGGTTGAACATACCAAATTTTGTTTGAACGTTTGGGGGTTCGAACCCTGTACACGTTTAACACAATTCCCGTTGAACATTAAATGAACGAACGCTCACCGTTAGATTAGATAAGATCAACGGACAAGATTTGGTCTCCTTTCTCTGAAAATATTTGTGTTTATATTGAACTTTCTCACACACACACACACACACACATACATATATATATATATATAGGGTTAGGTTCAATGAAAAAGGCCTAAATGTAAGAAAGAAGAGAGAAGTAATCTCATCCGTTGATCTTATCTAATCTAACGGACATGATTTGTTCACGCCATGTTCAACGGATTTTTTCGTTGAACATATGGGGGGTCGAAACCCAGAACCCCCAAAAATATTGTATATGTTCACGAATGTTCAACGAAAAAATCCGTTGAACATGGCGTGAACAAATCATGTTCGTTAGATTAGATAAGATCAACGGATGAGATTACTTCTCTCTTCTTTCTTACATTTAGGCCTTCTTCATTGAACCTTGGCCTATATATATATATATAGGGTGTGGTTCTAGAGAGAACTACATTATTTGTGAGAACGGAAGAACCATCAAATCTAATGCATTCACTGTAAAAATTAATGCATTCGCTGTTAAAATTAATGCACTAAAAAAATTATAAAAAAAAAATGCTCCCTTCAGGATTCGAACCCAGGTTCTATATTCATCCAACAAGATGATGCATCCACCATAGATCTTGATGATCGAATGACTGAAAATGGTTCTCCGTTCTTTTTTTATTTATGATTCTTTCTTGAACCTCTCCATATATATATATATATATATATATATGTTTAATGAAACTAAAAAGAGTGAGATTATCTTCATTCATTTTAGGACTCTTTAATTTTAAAAATAAAATATGAAAAGGTAGATTTTATATTTAATTTTAATATAAATTTATAGATGAATAATTAATTATATATCTAAAAAATAGAATTTCTTTTGGTTAAAATTTATTTATTTTGATATAAATATATTTGTTATTATCTTGTCACGATCGGACTTAACTACGGATAGTTAATCTGGAGAATCATGACCAAGGGAGGGAATTAAGAAGCGAGAATACAGAAATGGACTAACTCATGATAGTGGATCGAAAGTTTACTATGAACCGCAAGAAAACTCAAACGTATGAAAGAGTTATTAAAACATGCGTCTAGAGTCAGTTATTCCGCTACGAACACTTATCATTTTTTATATTTTCCATCAAAGAGAACACAACCTAAATTAGCATTCAGATTTATCATGTCGATATCTAACATTATCTAAACTTTTATTGTAACACATAATATTTAAATATTTAAAACTAATTTAATAATTTAATGTTAGATGAACATTTTTTTTCTCATGTGTTAACTAAATATAATCCTAGACGGTTGATCTTTGTATGATATAGCCATAAAATAGGCATTATTGTAGTAACGCATTAACATAAAAAAGAACATCAATGTAGTATATAAAAAAACATTAACATAAAAAAAAAAAAAAACGCATTATATACATATAAAAAAATGGTTTTTAGTTAAGATGGGGAATTATAACCCATATGTTTTATTTATCTCTCTGAAAAAAATAAGAATCAAATTATATATGATTTTTTAAAAATTGAAGTACAAATTATTATTCTTATATAGTACGTATATGACATATATTTAAATAGTAGGAGTATATAGAAAGTCAAACCTGAGTAAAAATCATAAAACGTAAATCGAAAGGAGTAGTGTCATGAACAATAGCAGTCATGGCTTGACCACCTAAACTCTTCTCCTTCTCATACAGCACCACATCCACACCTTCTTTCGCTAAAACATATGCTGCTGCCAACCCACTTACACCGCCGCCTATCACCGCCACTCTTATCATCTTACCTATATGTTATGATCAAGTTCTTCATGCCAATACATTTAAAACAATATTGTCGCTCAACCAATTAATTTAAAATGCGTGATGCATACAAACTTACCTTGTAGTGAAGTTGTATGGTGAGATTAGCAATATTGCATTATTGGAATTTGGAAGATTTCACCTCCTCCATATATATAGTCCATTGAATGTATTTCCATATAACTTATTAATATGCATAATTAAGTTCTACCTACCTAGCTCCTCTCAAAAAACAAGTCCTGGCTACTTAATTAGCCACCCGATATTTGGTTATTTATAGGATGTCAATCGGGCCAGCCCACTCGGTTTCGGGCCAGCCCGTTCGGTTTCGGGTTATTTTCGGTTCGGGCTAGTCGGTTTTTTTATTTTTTGGGCTAAAAATTTCGACCCTAACCCTAACCCACTCGGTTTCGGGCTAGCCCGTTCGGGCCCACAAGTTTTACGATTTTTTTATATGTTTATTTTTTATAGATAATCATATACTTGTAATTAAAATATATCGTATTTTTTAAATCAAGACATTTCGCTTTATTTTAAATACAAAAATTAGTGTTTTTTTTTAACATAAGTTTACATAATATCTAATTTTAATTTCGTTTCTAATAAAAATTGTATATAGATTTAACATAAATGACAATCTTTCTATGATTTTTATATCATAGATTTTTGTAATTAACCTTTGGAAAAAATCAAAACATATTCTACAAGCATCAAAATATTATTATCGAATTCAAAAGTAAAGTATTAAAGTTTAAAAATCAATTATTAAGAATGTGTTCGGTTAATCTGGCCAACTCACTCGGTTTTCGGGCCAACCCTATCGGGCTCGGGCTATTTTCGGTTCGGGCCATTCGGGCTAAATTTTTTTCGGGCTAAAAATTTTCAGTCCCTAACCCACCTTTTTTATCGGTCTATTCGGGTCGACCCGTCGATTTCGGGCTTTTTTGACATCCCTATTTATTTAGCACACTGGTTTTGTGTCCGTGCCATGCACATGAGATATTATCTTTTTCTAGAAAAATATTACATAAAGTAATTTTTATATTTAAAATTTAATTATTTATTAATGATATATGAGTATAAATATTTGCAAGTTGTACAATATATGAGCAGGAGCAGCTATTGCTCGTTTTTTGAAATACTAATTGTCGTGGACGTTGTTGGAGTATGACAAGTACTTGAAACAATGTCTTTTATTAGATCTTAAGTTAATTAAAATAAGATGTGGTCTTGGGTACACCCGGAGAGTACCGTACAACCGGGTTATACCTTCATTTAAACTTTGACATGCACCCTTATTTGAACCCATATCCTGACCCAATCCCATATAAATAATACTATTGTAGGTACGGGTCTGATAACAATCATGTTTCTATGGTTTTTAATGTTCATATGGTGTTAATTTTATAGGAAATTGAGTGTTGAATAGTTGTTTTGTGCTTAAATTGTTTTATATTGTGAAATATGTTACTTGCTCGTACTTTGGTGAATTTTACAGAAATATGAAGTTCGAATTTGGACTATTGTTCTTAATGAAAGTTGTAGATCATCGCGATACGAGTTCGTAGGCGTAAACGATTCGCAAATCCGAGTTCAGACGAGGATGATATGGCCGAAACAAGAAAGTCGCACGCATTAGTGAATAGTGTCCGACGGGAATTTCCGAATTTTCGGGATTTTTGCGTGAATTTTCGGATTTTATCAGTATTTTCAAGTTCTACATTGTATTTATCTCATGTGCCTATATATAGGTCTTCTTTGACCTATTTAGGGTTCCTAACTTTATCTTTCATTTCCCAATTTTAGTTTTTCAGATTTATAGCTTTAGATTATCATTGCTTTCTAGTTTTCTAGAGCTTGGATCGGAATTCTGCAAGGATTGAAGATTCAAGGTTGTTCATTAGTTTTATTCAGAGTTTTATTTAATTCAGATTTTTACAATTGCGTTCTTTTTAATTATGTTTCTATTTTATTTTAATATGTTTGACTAGTTTTCTTATCTGATTATAGGGTTTGTACATAGTTAATTGAATTCATGTAATTTATTTGTTAATACCTATTTACCTTCCAGTTTATGATTCATAATTCTTGGTGCTTGATTTTGTGTGAATTATCTGATCAATAGTTTGCATGTGTAGCTATTCGGTTTGAGACATACCGGAGATAACTGTTTAGCGGATTCAGGAATGTATGATATGATCTTAACCTTGAGACCTAGCGGAGATAGGTGGATCATAGGGAGTTATTCTTAGGAACTATTGAGAGTTAGTAGATATTCTTGAGACCTAACGGAGATAGAGAATTTACTAATCTACGATTGTTGCTGCTCTAGCGAAAGTAATTGATTAATTAAGTGATCTCTCATCATAACTGGATTAAATTGGTTAATATGATTAATAGATTTATTATGTGGATTTAGTTAATGAAATTACTACCCTAGGATCAGTTTTTTTATCAATTGATTCTTCTTTACCATGAATTTTATTTGCTACATTCTAAGTTTAGTTTTTATTAAAATCTTTAATTTGTTTACTTTGCTTGAATATTGCTAGAGTTTACTTAGGATTACTTAGAGTGATTCGTCATAATAGTCCATGTGGATACGATACTCTGCTTGCTATTTTGTTGCTACAATTACATTGTTTAGTTGCAGTTTTATCGCTAGTAAAAACAGTGATCAACTTTTTGGCGCTGTTGCCGGGGACTGTTTAGAATTCACCTTAATATTTCTGATTAGACTTAGGCATTATTTCAGGCATTTTCTATTTTTTTTTTTAAGTTTTAGTTTTCTATTTCTTATTTTCGTTTGTTGTCTCAGGAGTGTATGATCACGAGATCCAAAGGAAAAGAACAACTAGTACCTTTGAATTTGGAAATCGAAAAGCAGCACAAAAGGGATAACTACGAGAAGAAGAAGCAAGCTATGGCCGAGAACTTTGATCTTGCAGCTACGATGCGTATGATTGCAGAACTGCAGAGGCAGCTGGATGAGGAAAGACAAATATTATAGGGCAACAAACGTGCACATCCTCCACCACCACCTTCACTACTCGATTACATGTACCAATCTCAAGTTGGGCAATTTGATGGAGGTGGATGGGGGTCAACTATGCAGGCAAACACTTTTGAGTTGAAGCCGAGGTTGATTGAGGAGATGGCCTCCAACAGCTACCAATTGCCACATGATCGGAGCTCCACAAGGATGATTGTAACTGTCAATGAGCCTAAGAAGGTGTCACTTGAAGAGATGATGCAACAGTTGTTGGTGCAGATGACCAGTTTCGAGACTACTATTGACGACAAGATGGCCAATATAGAGAAGACTGTGGGTGCCAAGATTGCCAATCTTGAGAATAGTATGG
The DNA here is from genome assembly GCF_028751815.1 of Salvia miltiorrhiza. Lineage (NCBI taxonomy): Eukaryota > Viridiplantae > Streptophyta > Magnoliopsida > Lamiales > Lamiaceae > Salvia > Salvia miltiorrhiza. The sequence goes on from NC_080391.1 coordinate 24,680,340, forward strand.
GTGCGAGGATGGCCAGTCTTGAGACGCAAGTTAGCCAAATGGCTAGCCATGCAGTTGCGCAGAACATGCCTGGACATACAGAAGGCAAGCAGAAGAGTCAATGCAATGCAATTTTCGATGGCACTCTATCCCCAAAAGATAGGGAAGACGAGCAAGGAGCACGAACCGCCAAGTGAGGAACCATACAAGGCTCATATTCCACTTAGGGAATACATCCCAAAGGCTCTGTTCCCCCGTAGGCTGATGAAGAGGGAGGTGCTTGAAGAGCAATGTGCTGTGAAGCCGAGCAAAAAGGTGGATGCCAAGGAAATCAAGCTGGAGATCTCCCATTGCAAGAATGAGAAGAAAGTTGTCCAATCCCGAGGAGACAGAGCATAGACGTATAAGTGGAAGAGCTAGAGAGACTACTTGAAGAATTGGACCGGCGCGCACAGCCTCAAACTCTCTCAAAATTACAGGATCCCAAGGAGAAAGATGAGAAAGAAGTTGTTCACCCCGAGAAGACGGGTGATGAGGAGGAGAAAATCCCGCCGACAGAAGATGGTTGTATTGAGCTGCCAATGAAGCTACTACCGAAGAAGAAAGATTCGGGTAGCTTCACCATTGAGTGTGAGATCGGAGGAGAGCTCTTTCCCGAGGCTCTTTGTGATTTAGGGGCCAGTGTCAATGTGATGCCCTTTACTGTTTTTGATCGTCTTGGTATTGGAGATCTCAAGCTAACCTCGATGGAGATTCAGATGGCGGACCGATCAAGAGTGAAGCCGAGAGGCAAGCTTGAGAACATCTTTGTGAAGGTTGACAAGCTCGTCTTCCCTATGGATTTCTTGGTCCTCGATATGCCTGAAGACGCAAATCCGCCGTTGATTCTTGGTCGATCATTCTTGGCTACGAGACGAGTTATGATAGATATGCCGAATGGAAGCGTTATTTTTCGCGCAGCTGATGCGTATGAGTCTTCTATCTCTGTCGTGTTGGGCTATTTGTCACGCCCGTTGCGTTTGATGTTCATTGAGGCCATGAGGTATCGTCGAGCTCTAGACGTTAAATTAAGCACTTGTTGAGAGGTAACCCAACCATTTTTCTTTGTTTTATTTTTCTTTCTTTTGTTTGTTTTGTTTCTTTTTGGTAGATTTGTGCAGTTGAGCTTGGAAGATGCAGAACTCGGCCCTTGTCCATACCACCACCATGGAGCATGTGTTTCTATGAGTAGTGACACACATATCATCATCCATCCAAACTTATTTTCGAACTTATGTTCTGTAATAAGTTTGGGGGAAGGGGGTGAGAGTAGATATGTATATCACTTTTATTATTTTTGTTGGCTATATTGTTTTATCTTGCTTGGTTGGTGGTGTGTGATTATTTTATTTTTGATTTTTGAGTTGATTATTGCTCCATTTGATTTCTGGTAAGATGTCAATGATGATTTTTGTGAAAAAAATTTGGAGTTCGATTTTTTTTTATGATTTGAGCATAATTGGAACTAATTTGCATAACTCTAGAGTGATTTTAACCTTGACTTTTGGACGTTGAATAAACCTGTGAGATTTTGAGCCATAATTGTTTATCATACACAGTTTATTCTTTGTTGTGAGTTTTGTCATGCATGTGGTGATTTTCTAGAACTTGTAATGGTTTCTGTGTTGAGGTAACTGTTGTGCCCAGGATTAGGAGATGATTTTAGGCCATCTTTTGTTAGCCACATTATTATTCCAAACACTGTCCTTAATGAAAAATTTATCATTTGTTATCCACTTTGAGCCTATTTAGCTTTTATTCTTTAGCCGGATAATAGGGGGTGATGTAGTATATGGGGATCTTTGTGTGGTGAATATTCATAGTGGGTCATGAAAAAGAAGGGGTGATATTGTGTTACTATTTACTCTTATAAGCTTTAAGAAAAAAAAAAGAGAAAAGAAAAAAAAAACGAAAAGAAAAAAAGTGTGAAGTCGAGTGTTTATTGAGAAATTTGTTAGAAAATCGACTTTGTGTGTTGGAAATAAGTGGAGAGCATAAAAGAGTGTTTAGTTTTGTATTGTGATGATTAAATCCCTTGAGTTGTGTTGATTATGGTGGCATAGTTGGGAGGAAGATGAAACTTATTTCATGCTTCATTAGTGAAGTCATAGGGTTGGTGTTCTTGATCTATTTGAGTCACTTAGCCTATATTTTTCCCTACCTTAACCAATGTCCCTACATTATAACTCAAAGCAAAGACCTATTTGATCTTGGTCCTGACACACTTTTAGCGATAGAGATTGTAGACAATTGGCAAGTCTATGGTAAGTGATCTACATTGCATTGAATTCGATGAGAGTATACACGTCCTGTTCCATTAAATTGAGAGTTGAGTGATACACATACCATGTGAGATTCAATTGTTTGGAATGTTGAAGTTGATTTTACTATAGGTTGTATTTATTGGTGAATTTTGTGCTTGATTGTTGAGGATTTGATAATTCTATCATTCTTTATCTTTCGGAGGCATCAATGAGCTATATTTCTTACCTATTCGTGTTTTTTATTGTGTTCTTCTCATTATTCGAGGACGAACAATGACTTAAGTTTTGGGGAGTTAATAACACTCATGTTTCCATGGTTTTTAATGTTCATATGATGTTAATTTTATAGGAAATTGAGTGTTGAATAGTTGTTTTGTGCTTAAATTGCTTTATCTTATGAAATATGTTACTTGCTCGTACTTTGATGAATTTTACAGAAATATGAAGTTTGAATTTGGACTATTGGTCTTAATGAAAGTTGTAGATCATCGCGATATGAGTTCGTAGGCGCAAACGATTCGCAAATCCGAGTTCGGACGAGGAAGATATGGCCGAAACAAGAAAGTCGCACGCATCAGTGAATAGTATGCGACGGGAATTTTCGAATTTTTGGGATTTTGCGGGATTTTCGGATTTTATCAGTGTTTTCGAGTTCTACACTGTATTTATCTCCTGTGCCTATATATAGGTCTTCTTTTGACCTATTTAGGGTTCCCAACTTTATCTTTCAGTTCTCAACTTTAGTTTTTCAGTTTTATAGCTTTAGATTATTATTGCTTTCTAGTTTTCTAGAGCTTGGATCGGAATTCTGCAAGGATTGAAGATTCAAGATTGTACATCAGTTTTATTCAGAGTTTTATTTAATTCAATTTTTTACAATTGCGTTCTTTTTAATTATGTTTCTATTTTATTTTAATATATCTGACTAGTTTTCTTATCTGATTATAAGGTTTGTAAATAGTTAATTGAATTCATGTGATTTATTTGTTAATACCTATTTACCTTCCAATTTATGATTCATAATTCCTAGTGCTTGATTTTGTGTGAATTATCTGATCAATAGTTTGCATGTGTAGCTATTCGGTTTGAGACCTAGCGGAGATAACTGTTTAGCGGATTGAGGAATGTATGTTATGATCTTAACTTTGAAACATAGCGGAAATAAGTGGATCATAGGGAGCTATTCTTAGGAACTATTGAGAGTTAGTAGATTTTCTTGAAACCTAGCGGAGATAGAGAATTTACTAATCTACGATTGTTGCTGCTCTAGCAAGAGTAATTGATTAATTAAGTAATCTCTCATCATAACTTGATTAAATTGGTTAATAGGATTAATAGATTTATTATGTGGATTTAGTTAATGAAATTACTACCCTAGGATCAGTTGTGTTATCAATTGATTATTCTTTACTTGAATTTTATTTGCTACGTTCTAAGTTTAGTTTTTATTAAAATCTTTAATTTGTTTGCTTTGCCTGAATATTGCTAGAGTTAACTTAGGATTACTTAGAGTGATTCGTTGTAACACCCCAAATATTTAGATTTATTATATAAGTTTAATTATTAATATTTTCTTGTACAACTTATTATTTTTTTAGAAAATTATATAATATATATATATATATATAAGCACCATTTATTTTATCTAGACTAGATTATTATTATTATTATTATTATTATTATTATTATTATTATTATTGATTTTTTAGAACTCTTTTATCATCTTATTTCTTTATCTTAGTAGGAGATATACATAGAATGTAATTTTTATATTTATCAAAAACTCTTTAGAAACTAGTATAAATATGAGATCTATTTTTCAAACCCTAAAACACACGCACACAGAACGCAAAGCAAGTAAAATCGGTACACATCTTATTCTCTTTTAATGCATAGATTCTTTCTTTTTCTGTTATAGTCGATTCTAGGCAGTAGGCATTTGAAAATATTTTAGTAACTAGATTAGGTGTAGCCTCGATTATATGAATTTCTTTTAAATTGAATTAGTTGAGTTTTGATTTGGTGTTTGGAAATCATCGAAATTTGTCAGAATAATATTTTTATATATTTGTTTGTTTTAGTTTCAATTAGTAGATTATAATAATTAGACCATTAGCTTGTTTCGTAAATATTTGATTAGGAATACTTAATGGGTGAATACTGTATTGGCTTTGAAAACTTAAGTTGTGACTTTCATAAAGTAGGTTAAATTACTTATTTTTGTATTTAGGAATTTGTTTTTATTATGAATGGGTTTATAGATAATTTAATTTATTTTAGGTTGTGGTTGAAAGGGTCAATTACATGATAAATTTTGTAGTATTATTTAGTCTACAGAATCTTGTATTTTTTTTCATATGCTTAAGAATATATATATATACATATGTATTAGTTTTATTTATAGAATTTTAGTTTAAGTTATTGTAGGAGTTTTCATTGAAGCGTTGCGTTTTTTTTTTGTTTTTTTGAATTAGGAACGGTGCGATTAAGACCTTCATTCCGGATTTAATTTTTAGTCTCGACTTTAAGGTGAGAGATTATATGCTTGTGGTTATATTCATGTATGTTTTTATATGCTCTTAGTTCATATTTGATTATACTTGCTCAAGCCATGTTTAGACACATGTTCAGTCATGTAGAAATACATGTTCAGAATCTCAGCCATGTAGAAATACATGTTCAGAATATTAGCCATGTTGAAATACATGTTCAGCCATGTAGAAATACATGTTCAGAATATTAGCCATGTTGAAATACATGTTCAGGGGCTCTCAGTTCGCCCATCAGATTATCAGTATATGTGTATGACAATGTGAAGTATTTGCATGTTTAGGCGTATGTGAATATGTGCATGTTTCCTCACTGAGTATATTTTCAATATGCTCACCCCTTATCTTTTCAGTTTTGCAGTTCTAGAGTCGAGGTGGCCATGGAAGTCGAGAATGACTAGAGATTATGTACTTCCATAGAATTTTAAGTTGAACTTATACATTTTAGTTTATCGTTTTATATCATGTTATAACTTTTAGTTTTGGCAAGATGATTTTTAAATTAGTTTTAACAGAATCGATCACCTACCCACCGTGGGCATGCATAACGTGCCCACCATGATTTGGCAATTGTAATTATAGTAAGATAATTTTAATTAGAGTAAGATTTAATAATCCTCTTTCCTAATTAAAATTGTCACGTCAATGGTGGGCACGTTATACTTGCCCACGGTGGGTAGGTGATCGGTTCTGTTAGTTTTAAACCTTTTGAAATTTAAGAAATTTTAATTTTCCATCTTTAGCACTTCTTGAATTTTAAATCGTAGAGTTATGAAAATTGGGGCGTTACATTCGTCATAATAGTCCTTGTGGATACGATACTTTGTTTGGTGTTTTCGTGCTACAATTACACTGTTTAATTGCAGTTTTGTCACTTGTAAAAATAGTGATCACTAAACATTAAGATAGTAGTGGTCAACCCGATTGTACAGTACACTCAGGGTGTACCCAAGATTTTGTGTTAAAATAATACAACCTTAAAGAGATCGATAGTTGCATAACCATTATTATTGCTACCATTTGTTCTTTCTCCAATATTCGCAATGTAATCTGAAAATTTCTTCAACTCATTAGACTCTTTGTTAGATGCCATATTTTGATATTTTGAAGTTTTATATGTTCTTAGTTAATACTCCCCTCGTCCCACTCCAATAGGCTCATTTTCCTTTATGGGATGTCCCACTCCAATAGGCTCATTTTTCTTTTTAGGTAAAAAAGTTGTACTTAATTGGTGTGAACCACACCACTTTACTACCACTTTCCTACTAAAAAGTAAGTTTTCTTAATCTCCGTGCCAAAAAAAAAATGAGCATATTGGAGTGGGACGGATGGAGTAGTAGCATTGTGTAATTGAGTAATAAATATGTTGACTAAATGTTCAAGAAAGAATAAATAAATAAATATGTTATAAATCTATGTATAATCATAAATCGTATCGGTATGAATATTTTAGTTATTTTATTTACATTTATTTAAATATTTTACTCCTTTCATCCACAAAAATTTGCCACATTATGGATGCCACGGGTTTCAATAAAATGTGAGTAGGGGTGTGCAGTGGGTCGGACCCGGACCGACCCGCCGGGTTTGTTGGACCGAAAATTTTAAAATGAAGGACCGACCCGGACCGAAAAATGTGTGCGGGCCGACCCGGACCCGCACCGAACCCGAGCAACGGGTCCGGTTCGGTCCAGGTCCGACCCGCCGAGGCCGAAATTATTTTTTTTCCTGTTTTCGCACTTAATTTTCATACATAAAACATAATAAATACGATACAAACACATATCAATATCATAGTTTCACCATTTGCAATCCACAATCACAACAAAAAACATAAATCAAAATCATTCCTCATTTAGATTTTAGAAATTTTTGAAATTTAATATTGTTAATATTATTATAAATATTAAATATATATATATAATAAATAAATAATTTTTAATGATATGGGTCGGTCAGGGTTCGGCGGGTCGATCGGGTCTCGACCCGGACAGACCGGAAAAAAAATCGGTCCTAAGAATTAGACCCGACCCGGACCATACATATACAATGGGTCGGTCCGGTCCGTACCGAACCCGTCGGTCCGAGCGGGTTCGGCGGGTCCGGTTCGGGTTTGCTCACCCCTAAATGTGAGTGGAATAAGAGTCCCACTTTAAATGTTAGTGGAGTTGTGTGGACCTTACTACAATAAATAGAAATGATAAACTTTTTGTGGATAAACCAAAACGAATTGAGGCAAATTTTTTGTGAACGGAGGGTGTATTTACATTTGCTAAATATGTGTGATCATTTTACACAAAAAAATATGTGATTACAAATTTCATTAAAACAGAAATTATATAATATCGTCATATTCTATATATATATATATATATATATATATATATATATAGGGTTAGATTATAATGAGAGTATTTTTTTTTTTTTGAGAAATGAGAATAATGAATAAATCATTATATAATATTGAATAACGCAATATATAGTTTTATATGCTTATTTTTACATCTTATAAGGTTTTAAAGAAATTTATAAGATTTTAAATAATTTATGAGTTGTTTTAAAGAGCTTTTAAGCTCGACCAAATACCCTCTTAATTAAGATTCTATATCCAGCTCGGCCAAACACCCTCTTAACCAAACACCCTCTTAACTAAGATTGTAGACGCTTATTGCTTGGAAAAAAAAAATTAAGCTACTTGGCTATCATTTTTAGCTTTGCATCAAGTAGGGCGGCCACTTAACATTTCTTTTAAGAAAAAATTCAAGCTACTTACGCTATTATTATCAGTGTCGCGCCAACTTGTCGAGTAGGGCGGCAACTTAACATTTTTTGTGTTCATTTATCCTACTCTTAAAAGGTGATTGGTACGATGGAATGGAATGAGGGTGGAATGAAATAGAAATAGGAATGGAATGAAGATGTGAATTGAATGATAAACCTTAATTAGGTGATTCCTATGCTTGGTGTGTATAAAAAATATCAAAAGAATGGAATGGTGATTCTTTGTTCGATTCAATTCTTATGATTCATAGCTAGAAATAAAGTTTATAAATAGAATGAAATTATTTTATTTTACTAATTTACCTTTTACATCACTTTGAAAGTATAAAAATTATAAATATAATTGTATAGATAAAAAATTTAAGTTTTATTTTTAAAAGTATATATATTAATTCAAAAAAATACTTTATATATTTTGAGTATAATAATAATAATAATATGGGTTTCATACAAACTAGTGTACCTCCCGCGCTATGCGCGGCGAATATAATTTTAGACTCGCGTAATATTGAGTTGGATATTTGATTACAGCAAATTTATGAAAAAGTAAAGAAAATCGAGCTAAGAGCTAAGAACAAAGAAATTGACTGTGCAAAAATATGAAAAAGAAGACACCGTTTATTTATTTGATTTCCTCCTATGGAAGGACTTATTTGCATTTAATCTTAGTAATTTTATACCAAATTTATTATTTGCAAAGTGATCTAATATTTTAATATAACTTAAATAATTCATATAAAAAAATATAACATGTGTCTATATATAGGTATAATATCACTTATAGAGGGAGTTTATATAATTATACAAATTAAATCAGATTTATCATATAAAATAAGTTTTCTATGAATTCGCTATGTAAATTATGAATTTGCTGTGAAAATGCTTAATTAAACTCAACCTATGAGATTCAAACTCTGGACCAAAAATTTATTCAATTAAGCTATAATTCCATAAAAGATCTTCACAATTTAAGGGATAAAAATTATTATTAAGCATATTGGTCCCTGACAGACCATATCTCAACACATTATTTTTAAAATATTAATAGACACGTAAAGATATCCAAACATAATTTAATACCTATAAAAGATAATTGTACAGATACAAAAAAATACATACATTAATAGAAATAAAAAAAAAGCTATCATATTTTAAAAAGCAACAATAATTTTGAACAAATTCAAACATGTATGATTTTATTCATCTCTTATAATTTTTTATTCAATACAAGTTAGATATTTAATCATGAATTCAATTTTCACCCATTTGATGATGAAATAAATATTGAAAATTAAAATCAAAATTACGAAAATAATAATAATTGATAGCATGTCTTTTTTTTTAAAAAAAATGCTGTAAATGATTTACAAATAATCATTTTTATTGCATTAGTAACTATTTTACCAATAAAGTACATGACTTATTCATTTCAAATTTATTTTTTATAATTTTCACATTAAATTAAAGATTTTGTCATGATTTTTAATTTAACATCCATGTTGAATATTTTTCCATGAATCGAAGATGAAGGTATTTTTTAAAATATCAAATAGAAAAAAGAGAAGAGAAAATTTAGTGGAAAAAAGTGAACATATTTTTTTTCATATATTATATAGATAAGATTTGTGCTGTTTGTTGAATGAGAATTGTTTTAAATACTTGTGTATAATATGTAGTTGTACTTCAAACTTGTAGTTAATATCGTGTTTGTAATTCAATAATATTCAATTAGTTCAATTCATTTAAAGATATAACAATTGGCTGCACTTTTTGTTTAGGATATTCACTGCACTTTAAAAGTTCAATTATTTCATATTGTTTTTAATTGCAATTATTTAATATTTTTCTTTTGGAAGAGTCGATTAAAAATATTTTGAGTATTAAATTTGTTGGTTTGTTGGAAGTTGTGATTTTGTAGGAGCATAGGAGATTAGCATGCGGCGTTAATTCTCACATTGATTTATAATTTTTCATTCAAATTTCAATTATATCCTTACAATTGAATTAAATTACATTTACTTTACTTTTTATATATATAAAGATATACATGTCAAAACTTTAATTTAGAAGGATTAAGAATGTAATGGAATGACTAATACCATGGTTGGTGGAAGGAATGATGATTCCCATGGATATAGCTAGAAATGGTGATTCCAAATGAAATGGTGATTCCTACAAAGAAAATATACCAAGCAAAGAAATGGAATCAATGTAGGAATTATCATTTCATTCCCACCTCCATTCCATCATACCAATCACCTTAGTGTACCATTTTTTATTTTTATTTTTCAATTTTCTTTTATTTGTTCTTTCCATTTTAATTTCTTGTATTCTAATTTAATGTAAATGCATTCAATTAGAATATATAACTCTTTTAGCATTTAATTTTCAATTATTAATAGTATTGATTGTAATAGTTAGGATATATAATATTTAAGCTACATTTTTAATAGAATTTTATTTTTGTGATTAATATTAACTTTCTGTTAAGTAAAAAAGTTATTTTTAATTACAAAAATTCAACCCACACCCCAAACCCAAAATTCTCACCGCCTTCCCCGGCCTATCTCTGCTATCTAAACCCCGCATTGCCGCCTCCGAACGGACGTCGTCACCATCGACAATTGTGTATATTAAATTTAATTAAAGCACAAAATAATCCAAGAATATGAACAACTAAAATACACACATAAGTTGGTTATCAGAATAATGAAATAAACTTGTGGTTATCAGAAGAATGAAATAAAACTTGTGATCCTAAGGTTTAGCTATGTAACACCTTGTTCTTTTTCTACTAAGTTTAGATTAATGTTGAAGTTAGAATTTAAGATAATTCACGTCGGATTAAGAAAGTGATTTATTTTAATCCAACAAAAATAATTTACAAAAATATTTGTAAAACTTAATTATTAAAAAAAAATTGTGCATTGCATATTGATTCAAAGTGATTTTATGAATATACTATGAAAAAATAACTAATCCATAAAATATGTGGTGAGATGTGTTGTAACAATAAATGTGAGTATGAAATATAGAGCACAGCAAATGATAACCCAGTTCGGTTAAACAACCTACATCTGGGGAGCATCGCCAAGCGAAAATTATTCACTATATGAAGTTAAGATGTACAAAGGACTTACACAATAAGACACCCTCTTACTTAGCCTCTACATCTTCCCAAAACCTCACCACCGGTGAATAACTGAAAGCTAAACAAGGACTAACTTTCTAGGCATGAACACCGGCGAACATCACCTAATCCCTCGAGAAACAAGAACCAACAATAAATAAGACTATATGACTCTTTTACAATGTACGCTCACAACTGCTAGGAAAAAGAAAAAGTACAGTATCAGAAACAGTACTACAGATGGTACTAGACCAGGGGGAATAGCTAGCAGAAACAAGAATACTCGACTACATGGCGAGAGCAATTAAGAACGAAAATCTCCAGCCATCTTCCACGAAAATATGGCCTCCTTATATAGACTTCAAGCCTCCAATCTTATCTTGTAGCCCAAGTTGATCATTTCCTGGTCGTAGATGGAAACATGAGTTCTAACTTGATGATGACTCTGCTTAGATGATCTTGATCTATTTAATCTGATAATTATTCTTCAAGAAATAAGAGTCCAAGTGCTTCATAAATTCGTGGCCAATATAGATTAATTCTATATGTTAGCATTTAAATTATATACGATTTAAATTAAAGTCTATGTTGGACTTTAATTATTTAAGTGTGTTGAAATTTAAATGTTTTATTTAGTTATTTACTTATTTTTAAATGTTACATCTGATTAGTGAAGAGGGTGAATCCCTGCAGCACTCAATCTCATTCTCAGCTGCCATCCCTACCTTCAGCTGTTCATCCCATGCTTTCCCTGTTCATCCTCACCCCTTTAAAACATCTTTCTCATTCCCCTAATTCCTCAGCCTAGCAACGAGATCCAACTGGTAAAGACCTTCTTCTCTCCTTATTTCTCTTCAACATAACTTTCCTGCAGAACCAACATCGCTTCATAGCTCATCTTCTTCAAGGTTATTTCTAAACCAAGCAATTTCATACATTGCTCTGTACCGAAAATCCAACATACATATATACACACCCATAAAAATGCAAGCTTTTACTTTGATAACTATACAGAATCATAAATGCAAGATCTGGATTGAAATAGAAATAAAGCAGATGAATCATTGTACAGGTTTTATTTTGAGCTGTGATGAGAGTCGAGAGTAGAGGGGAAGGCAGCGGCGGCTTCTCACTGTCATTCGCCCGGAGAATTAGGGAGATAGTGGTGTGAGTCGAGTTGGAGGTGAGGGGACGGTCGGCGGTGGCCTTGCTGCCGTCGGCTGCAAAGCCGCGTTGTGTGAACAGGCGGCGGCTGTCTTCTGGCCGTGCTGTCGCCGGGGATTGAAGAGAGACAGGGAGGTCGAGGTTAGGGCACGGCGGCGGCGAGGAGTCGTCGTTGTTGCAGGAATTCGAAGAGGGAGAAGTCTGAAATTGGGGGTTAGGGATTCAAGAGGAGAGGGTCGATTAGGGGTCTGGGGTTTTAGGGTTTGGAGTGGAAGTGCGGTGGCTGGCCCTTCTGGCTGATGGAGTCGCCGGAGTCGAAGGGGTAGCCTCAGGATTGGAGGCTAGAGTGTACAGGCGGCAGCGCCGCTTGACCCACGAGCGGCGGCTGGCTCGCTAGGTTGTCGCCGGAGAAGAGGGGGGGATAGCGAGAAGAGAGCAGCGGCCGCGGCCTGCTGCGGTCGCCGGGGAAGTGAACCGAGAGGGAGAGAGAGATCAGTACCTGTGAGTGTGTGTATGCGTGAGAAATGTTGAAGAAGAAGGGGGTGGGTTTGTTTAACAAAAATGGAAATAGGTTTGGGCTATTGGGCTTTTAGTTGTGGGCCGATTTTTTTTATAATCCTGTTGGTCTGTATTATTATTTATTTTAAAGCATGGGCTGCGAGTTTTATATATGTCTTGGGTTGATTTAATTTAAGTTTGGCGTATTGATTTAATTTTTGGGCTGCAGATTTTATTTAAATTAATTAGACTTTATATTTAAGTTTGATTAATTATTATTTTAAAGAAAAAAATGATTGCATAAGAATAATATTATTTATTATTATTGTAACACCCCAATTTTCATAAACTTTTCAACTTAAAAACTAAAAGAATTATTGGATAAAACAAAATTTCTTGACTATCAAAATTTAAACTAATTTAAAAATCAATTTGCCAATACTAAAGTAGTAACATAAAATAAGAACGATAACTAAAACTTAACAAGTTCAACTTAAATTCTATGGGAAAACTAAATCTCTAGTCATTCTCGACTTCCGACTCCAAAACTGCAAAACTGAAAAGATAAGGGGTGAGCATATTGAAAATATACTCAGTGAGGAACATAACAAAAATATCCATATACGTCACATATATAATCAAATCACATTATCATACTTGCAATTTGCAAACATACGCTAAGAGACCGGAGCCCCTTGACAAACATAATCATAGTTTGAGTTGATGGCTTAAGTCCCATGACCAAATACATACATAGATCAATGGCTTAGGTCCCATGATCGCACATAACATCATAGATCAATGGCTTAGGTCCCATGATCGCACATAAACATCATAGATCAATGGCTTAGGTCCCATGATCACACATAACATCATAGATCAATGGCTTAGGTCCCACGATCGCACATAACATCATAGATCAATGGCTTAGGTCCCATGATCACACATAATAGTCATAAAATGCACGTAAACAAGAAATCAAACGCGATAATAAAAACATATATAACCATATGAATAAGCGTAAAATCCCTCACCTTAATGTCGAAGCTTATAAATTCAATCAAATCCGGAACAAGGATCCTAGTTATACCGCACCTAATTAAATAAATATAACATTTTGATGAGGATCCTACAATAACTTAAAACAAAAATCCTATACCAAAAATTATGTAATCATATATATATATATATATATATATATATATATAACCATAAGAATAATACAAAAAAAATTGAGTTAAACTGACCGTCAAAAAAAATAAATAAATAAGAATTTAAACTAACTTTATAGTTAAGGAATTTAATAAATTTGCATGACTCTTCATTATAAAGAAAATCAACCATAAAGATGAATTATTCAGTTTCTGTATAGAAAACACCTTAGGATTCTAAATTTGGTTTGCTAAGAAAAAAAAACGCCACTTTATAAATGTAACCAAATAATCTTTGCAGACTACCATTATCTTAGCAAATAAATGAATTATAACTAAACAAAAGCACTAACTAAATAATTAGTATTAAATATGAATTGACCTTCTATGAAAAACTTTACAGATGAAAGAAAATCAAAAGGTTACATGAAAAACAATCACTAAATTATTATCAAAAGCTGCTACCTAATCAAACTAAAGCAAATACGAGAAATCTATACGTAAAGAAAATAAAATAAAAGGGAAGAATAAGTACCGATTCCTAATGCCATGTTCAGGTTTTGCGTGATTCATCTTTTTTTTTAGGGTACCAATTTTGCCTCTAATTTATTTTTATTTTTTTTAAAAAAAATTATTACAACCAAAGAAAGGAAAAACCACACTCCACTCTAGCTTTCCTAAGGTTGACTCGAACCCCCGACCTATTGGTTGGAGGGAGGAAGCGTCTTACCAACAGACTGCGCTTCATCGTTCAATTTTTGCCTCTAATTTATATTAGTCTTTAAAAGAATTTGATAACTATAAAATTTGTTTCGTATGTATATCTCCTAATAGGATAAAGAATAAAGATGACAAAAGAGTTTTAGTTCTAATAGGAATCATTAATAATAATAATAATAATAATAATAATAATAATAATAATAATAATAATAATAATAATAATAATAATAACTAGATAAAATTAATGGTGCTTATCTATATATATCATGTAATTATCTAAAAATAATAAACTGTACAAGAAAAATATTAATAATTAAACTTATATAATAAATATAAATATTTGAGGTATTACAATTATATATTATGTGCATATATTAAGTGTAATTACTTGTTATATGAGTTGAGCATGAAATGGTTTGCATTAAGCATTTTGGCAAATGAAAGTATTTATAATTTAAATTGGTTTTCATTAAATTCAATTATCAAAGAAAGCCGAGCAAGGATATTGTTGGTGTCTTTAGCTCAAGATTTTATATTTCAATTATTTATTCATTAAATCTTGAAAATCCGGCTAAGTAAATCATAGAATGTTAAACACTTTCACTATGACTTAAGATTAGATTCAGGAAACCTATTAAGAATAGAATTTCTTGTAGGCTTTGTTGACCAAGGGGATTAGCGCGGCTTTTCCGAGACAAGTTATGTGTTTATGATCTTCAGACTTTGCCTATCCAGGTGGGCTTACTTTCCAAATGTATGATTGAGTTATTAAGCTCTAAATGTTTCATGAAATATAAACTATTTATCCAATAAAATATTTTGTGCACTCTGCTCCGTTTAAGGCTTGTCACAACGAATCGATCGAGGTTCTCTTATGACCTAGCACGTTGTTTGAGAATTGTGTACACTTGTTAGTTGTTTCGGTGGGTTGATCTCCATTGGGCACTAATTTATGTAAGAGGCGTTACAAGGGTGCTCGACCGGATGTGTTCCGGAGCATTGTGTCCCGAATGGGAACTTGACTGGGTTACGCCCTCAGTTCAAGTAAGCAGGAGAAATGGATCCGTCGGTGGCTAAAAGGACCGGAATCACAGCGAGTAACGGAAAGGGAGTGTGACATGTGCGCACAAATGAAAGAAATTATTTTAACATGCTTAGAAGTTCTTTCAATTTAAAACTTTCTAAGTTGTGTCAATTATGATTGGATAAACTGTCTTTACGAAAATATGAAATATTTCAGAAAATGCTTGCCCACTGAGTACATTAGTACTTAGCCCAAATACTTTCAAATATTTTCAGGTTGGTTGGCTGGTGCTGACGGGACTAAGCTGAGGCTAGGGTTAAATTTTTTATTTAAACTTCCGTTGTAACAATAACTCTTATATGTCTTTTGTTTCCTCAACTTAAGACTTTCATGTTAGATTTAGAATGACATCTCTGATCGAGCTTAAACTCTTAACTCTTAGTTTTATGCCAATGAATCACGGTTGTCAGAAACATGAAACAAAACTAGTGATCCAAAAGGGCCTAGCCCGATTTTTATCTTACTATTCGGGTTTCAACAAGGATCTTCCCTTGTGTTATTTATATTAATTGGTTGCACATCGATTGTATTTATTCCTTCAAGAATTGGGGTGTGACAGCTATGTTGTCGATTGATTAGTATCATTTGATATATGTCTTTCTTCATTCAAATGGGCGTAGCCTGACTTGTTATCCTATTATTCATATTTCAACAAGGTTTTCCCTTGTTTATTTATTTGAATCGGTCGCACCTCAATTATAGTTATTCTTTCAAGAATTAGGGTGTGACAATCAGTCTTACTGATGTCGTGTGTGTGTGTGTGTGTTAGCTTGCGGTAGAGTGGTTAATGCCTAAGGCCAAAGGTCTTGGGCTCGAGTCCATTGTGCGGTCTTTAAATTTGCTTATTTAATTGTTAATTTAACAAAAAAAGTCTTACTGATGTAATCCTAGATCGTAGCTCATTTGTTAGGGAGCAAGCCTCTTTTATTTATAGGATCATAAGTTCGAAAGAAAAAATGCAAAAGTTCATCCAAAATTTGAAAGAGGGATCCAACTGAGCGTATAAAACATTGTTGACGAAAAGACCATACTGATAGAGACTTGTGGACTCAACAACTGAGGTCAACATAAGGGTAAGAAGGGTCAACCTACAGCAAAAGACTTACACTCTACTACATTTAATGATGATCCCATCAAAGCAGAATTCGGTATCAAGATGTATACGATGAAATCAGATTTTTTGCTTCAATCTTATACTTGACATGACATTCGAAAGAGACAACACCATAGGAGCTCAATGGGAAAATAACAAACTACTACCAACCACCGAAGATCGAAGATGATCTCTTTTGGTTCCGAGGCGAGTATGTTCTGGTGTATTGAGAGAGAGAGAGAGAGAAGAGAGAGAGAGAGAGAGAGAGAAGAGAGTACGATAGCAACTTTTGCTCATTTTATCAGAGTATTGAACAACTTAGATGATAATTAGTTAGCTAGTCAGAGACATGTCAACTTGCTGAGAGCTGCCTTACTGATAAATCACGTACGCTTACTTACAACAAGTAAACAAACAATGAGGTTCTTGTTCAAACACAAATACGGAATTTGGTGGAAAGAAAAACTTACATTAATAAAAATCTTTAATGTGTGTACAATATCAGTGACTTGAGTCGGACTGATAAGGTTTAGAAATTAGTGTATGCAAGTGCAGTTTGTGTGAGGCCAGCTTGCTGAAAGGTTTGGCCGATAGAGCAAGACTGGACCTAAGTACAGATTGTAAAAACACAATCAATTTTCTTTTGGAGTAGACTTGTTGGTTTGTTGGTAGTTGATATAACAAGGTAAAAAACAGATTCAACAAGACAAAAAGAGAAAACATAAAGTACACATCATAAACATTTAAACGTGGTTCGGAGGAACTACACCAACGTCAACGACCTTGATAAACAAGGGAATCCCTTCACCTTGGATTCCATGTTTTATAGATGCAAGTCAACTTGACTAGTCAGATAACCTTAGATTGATCACACGGGTTATGCGGTCATGACCGTTACTAACAATTTCCCCGACTGTAATTTTGTTACTTAGCAATTTACATGATTGCAATACCGTACTTAGAAATTTACACGGTTGCAATACCGTAGCCAACAATTCATGCAATTGCAATCTCGTTGCTTGGAAATTTACGCGATTATGATCCTGTTACTTAGCAATTTACGCGGTTGCAATTCCATTTGCTATTTCTGTGGTAGCACCCGTTACTTCGTCAACTTTTAGACTTCACACCCGAAATTTACTCGTCGACTTTTTTCCTTACTTCAACACCTTACTTATTAAAATTGTTTTTGTTCAACACCTTACTTATTTCTGTGATGCGCGAGAGGTTAGGAAAATAGGGGATCGCCAACTATGTAAACACACTGTTACAATGAAGTACATTTAATAAGGTTCAATGTGTTCATCGCTAGGCTTTGGATGTTTACAATGAAAAATGCATAGTCTATGAACTACAAATATATTCACAAGTATGAATTTTGAATTTACAATGAAGAACTAGTTCGTATTTTTGACAATTGTTGGTTTCTAATGGTTTAACCTAATATTGTATACAACAATGTCAGAGAGCCTTCTCTCTCGCGCATCTTGATCTTTTGATGTATATAATAAGTACTCATGGCATCTTGATATTCTATTGCATGATGCGAATGGAATTTCATTTCATACTTAACTCATATAATAAGTACTCATATTTAATATATGCACGTAATAATAATATTATTATAAAATCATTTGCTAAATTAATTAATCAAATATGGCAGTCCAGATTTTAAAATTAAAATATTGGCCCATTTGATTAAAAAGAAATCAACCCAACTTAAATAATGAGAGGCCCTTTTTCAGAAAAAACCGCAGCCTACTTTATTAATAATACAGGCTCAAGACTTAATTAAAATCTGGCCAAACAAAAGGTGAGGCCCAAACTCTTTTCCTTCAAACACACCACACACAGACG
This sequence comes from Salvia miltiorrhiza, assembly GCF_028751815.1. Lineage (NCBI taxonomy): Eukaryota > Viridiplantae > Streptophyta > Magnoliopsida > Lamiales > Lamiaceae > Salvia > Salvia miltiorrhiza. The sequence continues at coordinate 24,698,649 of NC_080391.1, forward strand.
ATCGAACACTCCCCCTTCGATCACTTCTTCTCTTCTCCGGCGAAATCAGCCGCCCCATCTCCCTCTGACCTCTTTCTCTGATTGCACAGTTCACACACACACAGACCTCGCCACCTTCTACCTCACAAGTACGGCCGACGCCTTAGCTCTCTGATTTTCCGATGACAGCAGGGAAGGTCGCAACCTCCCTACATTCTCACCTCCTCTCCCCCTTCGCGCCGCCTCTTTCCTTGGCCGGACGGACAACAATTTGAAGGCGCCACCGTGGACGTTGCTCTGACCCGACTCACGCACTACAACCACTCGTCATCCAGAGTAAAACTCAACACCACAAGTTCCGATTTAAACATTCAGCATTCTTATCCTTGTATGAATGGATAAGTTGGGTTGTTGGAATTTGTACAAGTGAAAAGCATGAATTGGGCATTTCGATGTACATAGCAGCAAAATGATGAATGACGCTGGATATGAAATTAGTCGGCCTTGATGGAGAGTTGTCTTGGTGTGGGTTCAAGTTTTCTCCCTTTTGCCTTTGATGGAACAAATTTACCGAAAGAGAATCATATTGTTCTGTGTAAATAATGCAGGAGGAATGCGGAAGAAATTGAAGTCTGAGATTCAAGTTTACAATTACTATAAACTCACCCAATTTTGGTTCAACAAGGACTTTGACAAAAATGAACGCTTCAATTCCTAAAATATACAATATAAATTTTTTGATACTCGTATATTATTAATAAATAATGAATTTTAAATATAAAATTACTTTAAAATAATACTATTAATTTTTTTTAAAAAAATACTCCATTCGTCCCATTAGTAATGTCCAAATTACTATATTGGGATGTCTCATTAGTAATATCTCATACTTTTTTTATTAATTCTTTTACTTCCTTCGTCTCACTCTAGTAGACCTGTTTTTTTTCTCTTGGGACGTCCCACTAGAATAGGCTTTTTTTATTTTATTTTGAGTAAATGTAAGTTTCTTAATCTTCGTGTCTAACAGAAGTGAGTCTATTAAAATTAAACGGACGAAGTATATACTAATTACATTTTTTTTTAATTTGTACTATTAAAAAATAATACTTTCTTCTCATAAATATATGCATAATTTTTTTTCGTCCGTTCCATAAAAACATGCATACCCTATTTATAGTAATAATTCTTTCACTATACATCACAATTAATGTGAGATCATTTCTTCACTCACACTATATTTCACAGGATTCTCAAAACTCGTGCCGTTTCAAACTATGCATGTTTTTATGAGATGAAGGTAGCAGAACATTACTAATAAGACAGAGAAAGTAATCTTTTCATGCAATACAACACAAGATTAATTTAATTATTCCCTCTGTCTCATTAGGTTTGTTCTATTTTTTTATACAATTATTAAGGAGTGTTAAATTAATATATTAGTAAAAATTTGTAAAGATATGGGGTCATATTATTTATTATGTCAAATTATTATCAAAAATAAAAATAGGATAAAATTAATAAAGTAATTTAAGAAAAAAAATAGGGCAAAATCAATTGCACGGATGGAGTATTTAAAAAGCCACGTGAGCAGGCCCAGTATCCCTCTATTCATTGAACCCAACTTTCTCTACTTTATTCTGTTCATATATTTTAGGGGTGATTCTATTCATAGCCCCCATGTTACTCCTTATAGCCTTCTTTTTAAAATATTAATAATAATTAATTAAAAATTTACTATTTTACCCTATATTCTATAACTTCAAATTAAATTAAATTTTAAATTCTTCATTTCTATTTCTTTTTAGCCACAAATTTTTGAGGTTTCTCTATCGCCTGATTATAGTAATTACTAGTTGTTCATGATTGAAACCGCCCGTGAAGTCCAACTCCTGAATTTTGCCCGTGAGCACTTGAATTTCATACATGATTTCTGAGAAAAGTGCGAAGGGGAGAGAGATTTTTCTCCACACCCATTCCTCGTCTCTCGCATCGCAAGTGGTTAACTGAATTTGGACATAAATTCAGAAACCTTTGATTTTCTCTATCCTTTTTCTTTTCAATTCATAGAGAAACTGATACGCTGCTTTTTTAAATATATTTTTTTAGAAAAACCTAAATTCTTTACAGATAAATGTTTAATTAGCCGTTGTTGATTATTAGCAAATAAAACCCATTTCAAGAATTGAAGCAGTATGGATTTCTTTGTAGATGAATCGCCCGCGGTGAAAGTTCTTGGCCCGTATTTTAAACTCACCGAAGTTCACTTGTGGTAAGCAATATCCTTTCTCTTCTGTGTGTTTTTGTGTGTATAATTACTGGATAATTGCAAAAATTGGAATTGTTTTACTCAACAGGGACAATGGTTCAAGTGAAGTGGCGGAATCATCTTATGCTTTAGAATTCATTGTGAGTTCTGTGTGCTTTTAATTATGTATGAGATTCATCTGCTCGTCGACAAATTCTAGGAGTTTCAACATTGAACAATTAGCAATTACTATAAGAAAATGGGGCTACAGATAAACCTCAAAAATTTGTGAATAAAAAGAAATTGAAATGATGAATTAAATATTTAATTTAATTTAGGGCTATAGAATATAGGGTAAAATAGTAAATTTTTAATTAATTATTATTAGTATTTTAAAAAGGGGCTAGAAAGAGTAAAATGGATTCTATGAATAGAATCACCCATATTTTAATTTTTCCACCAAGAGATGGTGTCGACGTAATTTCAGTAAAAACTAGTGGGTAATTCCTACTCTATAAATTTTTATTTTCTAAAGTCTTCTTAGTTGTTACAGAACCAGAAATAGCAAGAAAAGAATTTACAATCCTTTTTTTATAGATCTGAGAATACTCGCATAGTTTCCCCAAGATCCAAATCTTTTGAGTGCTGACCATGTGAACGCAAATAGTGGGTACAACCCATCGAATATTCAATTAATAATATTAAACTTTGGAAGGACAAAAATTAATGAGTGAGTCAGAAACTGCCGAACTAGTTTATATAATTAACTAGCATTTGCACCCGGTGCGATGCACGGAAAACGTTTTTATATTTTTATATATATAATTAATACCAACTCAATAATCATATTTATAAATATAAGAAAAAAATTAATTTTCACTTAATATATTTGAGTTGAATATTTAAAAAATAAAAAAATAAAGAAAAGTTCACAATAATAAAAATTGATATTGTGAAAAGGCATAAATAATAAGTAAAAAGAATAAAATAGAAAAAATTGATTTATTCAAAAAAAGAGGAGAGATGAGAGAGAATTTTTAAAAATCATTAATCTTTAAATAAATATAACTCTCCATTTTAAATCAAATATTTACATAAAATATATCAAATTAATGCTCTTATCATGATATTTAATTTGATATATTTTATAAATAATTTTAATTTCACAATTTTAGAAAGAAATAATATTAAAAAATAAGAACACGAAGAAAAAATTATATTGTACAAATAAAACTTCAATTTTTTATAACTACAAAATTGTCACTTATTAATTTTGAAATCAATTTGAAATTGAAAATTATCTTCTTAATATATTATAAATTATTATATAAATATAAATTTATAAATTATTTATAACCAATGCCTTATAAATTGTGTATATATACACATATAAACATATAATTCATTATGGAATTATAAACGTGGATTATGCAATTTTTCTTTTTAAACGTGGGGTGTGCATTTTTTTAAAAATTATGGGTTATGCAATTTTAATTGAGTTAGTTACTTAATTTTTGAATATATACAATAAATCATTATTTTTGTAAGAAATCACAAAATTGCCATTGAAATTGATTTGAAATCAATTTCTAATTGAAAACTGCTGTTTTAATATAGTATAGATTCCGCAAAAACTTGTATGCGGGCAGCCGCATACCATGTATATATAGGGCTGTAAACGAGCCGAGCCGAGCCGAATACAAGCAGGCTCGAGCTCGGCTCGTTTAAATATTCGGGTGTTCGAGCTCGGCTCGAGCTCGAGTCGAGCTTTTATTTTGATGATCGAGCTCGGCTCGTCACCCACATACTAAGCTCGAGCTCGGTTCGAGTTCGGCTTGGGTGATGCTCGATAATGTCGAATTCGAGCTTGAGCTCGAGCTCGGCTTGTTAGATGTTCGTATATATGATGTTCAAGCTCGAATTTGTTATAAATTTAATAAAATCTTCTTAATTAATATGTTATTCGAGTTCGACTCATTTAAGGCTCGTGTACTAACTCGATTGAAGGCTCGACTGAAGGTTCGTGAACAGGATAGCGAACATGTTCGCGAACAATCGAATTCGAACATGTTCGCGAGCTCAACGAGCCGAGCACTGTCAGGCTCGAGCTCGGCTCGATAAAAATTTCGAGCTCGAAATCAGGCTTGAGCTCGGCTCGTTTATTATCGAATCGAGCTCCGAATGAGCTTTTTTCGAATCGAATCTCGAATAGCTCGCGAGTAGCTCTGTTCATTTACAGCCCTATGTATATATATATATATATATATATATATATATGTTTTGAGATGAAATAAACAAATGGTAGAAATTTAAAATACTCATTTTTTATAAAAATGCCCTAGCTTATTATACAAAGCATTCTATGCCCTAAAAGACTAAATTACCCTTAATTGGGTCAATATCAAATGTAATCATATGACACTTCTTACACACTCTTACACACTCATCACTTTCAATGCATTTTTTTACAAGAATTAGTGATGTTGATCGAATTCATGGTTTTTAGTGCATTAAAAATTATGTTTTTTGTTTTTATTATTTGTTTTAAGTGCATGCATGCATGCGAATTTTTTATTTTCCTTTGTTTTTTTTTTCGCCCTCTTTTTCCGGGACATTATATGTGTGTCCGAGCGTGTGTATGTATGTATATATATTTTTGAACGTTACTATATATATATATATATATATATATATATTCATATCTCTAAATTGAAAAAATATACATATAATACTATATATATATATATATATATATATATACTCTAGAATCAGTCAAACCAATCTTCCCTCGATTCCCCAAAAAATAATCTTATAGAATCATGCATGTTACCAAAAAATTGTGTTATACAATTAGGCATGAAGCCGGTCCATAAAGGACAAAAAAATCTTCCCAAGGCTTGTATTATTGTATTGGTATCTTGAGACAATCTTTGTAAAAAATTAGATTCTCTTTGTGATAGACATAAAGCCGATTGTATCGGCTTCACTCTATTTTTCTTTTTTTGTCTATATATCTTATAGAATCTACTCCTTCAGTCTATATAATATATATTATTAGCTGCCTCATTTTTTCTCACCAATATAACCGAGAGAGATAGATAGTTCAAAGCATGGTCGGACACAAGCGAGAGAGATATTTGGAGTTGATTCATCATCCATAGCATCTTCTTTCTTCACTATATATATATATATATATATATATATATATATATATAGGGTGCGGTTATAGTGAGAACCACACTTATCGTGAGAACATAAGAACCATTAAAATCAATGCATCTACTATATAAATTAATGCATTCGCTATTAAATTTAATGCATCCGAAAATAATAAAAATTTTGCTCCCTTCAGGATTCGAACTCAGGATCTGCATTCATCCACCAAGATGATGCATCCACCGTAGATCTTGATGATCGAATGGCTTAAAATGGTTCTCTGTTCTAATTTTATTTAGTGGTTCTTATTTGAACCTCTCCCTATAGGGTGCGGTTATAGTGAGAACCATAATTATCGTGAGAACATAAGAACCATTAAAATTAATGCATCTGCTATATAAATTAATGCATTCGTTGTTAAATTTAATGCATCCGAAAAAAATAAATTTTTCGCTCCCTTCAGGATTCGAACCCAAGATCTGCATTCATCCACCAAGATGATGCATCCACCGTAGATCTTGATGATCGAATGGCTTAAAATGGTTCTCCGTTCTAATTTTAATTAGTGGTTCTTATTTGAACCTCTCCCTATATATATATATATATATATATATATATATAGGGTTAGCTTATATTGAGATTTTAAATATTTTGAGATTTTGAGATAAATGAACATATCAATAAATTCTTTGAACATAACCAATATAACTCATGAACATATGAATCTATTTAATTTATTTAAAAAACACGCCACTTGTAGGGATTGAACCCCAGACCAACGCGCGTTCATAAAAATTAATTGACAAGTTCATCAAAATGTACTTATATGTTCATTTATCTCAAAATCTCAAAATATATATAAATCTCAATTGAACCAATTCCTATATATATATATATATATATATATATATATATATATATATATATGAGGGGGCTATAAAATAAAAACACATCTTAAAATATAAATAAAAGAACCATTTTCAATACTTAAATCATTAAGATCTACAGTTTATTCATCACCTTATTGGATGAATTCATGGTCTTGAATCCGAATTTCATAAGTACAAATTTTAATTTTCAAAATTATGACATTTATATAGCGAATTCATACATGTTCTACATAGAATTCATACATTTACAAACAATTTTTCTAAGATTAAATTTCAATCGTTAGATTATAAGTAGATCAATTATGTAAATATATCCTTATTTTATACTCTAAAGGTGCGTTCTCTTTGGTTGTAAATTTATCATGAGAAAAAGAGGGATAACCAAAATTTCACCCTTTAAATTCTTCCTCTCTTTTCCCTCATTTCCTACTTGATCCTTACTTATTCCTTATTTTCACTACAAATGAGGAATAATATTATCACACCATTTTTAGAGGAATAATATAATTTCTCCTTTATAGTGAAAAAGAGGAATGAGTAAGGGCCAAGTAGAAAATGTGAAAAAAGAAATGAAGGATTTAAAGAGTGAAATTTTATTTATTCCTTAGTTTTCTACAATAAATTTTGAATAAAAGAGAACACATCATAAGAGTTGTTTTTAGCTTACCATCACAAAGTTCTGTTAAATATATATTGTATATTTTTATTAAATTTACGTGCCATCTAGAGCATATAATTTAACTTAGAAAACTTTGTGCGCAAATTATTAAGGTAAATTTGGTAGGTCAACCTTTTTTTATCCATATTATAAATTTAACTGAAATAGGCTTATTTATGCATAAGTAGTTTCTCGAAATATACATGAAATATTTATATGTATGCGTTGCCAATATTAAAAACCTTATCATTGGTTTGACTTTTGTGGGTTCAACAACGCATCGAAATACCCATGTTCAAGATAAGGACTTAAAACCTACTCAAGTTGGCGACAGGTGGAGGCTAAAATTAGGAACATGTCGAGATCGAGTTACCAATAAAAAATAAAATAAGATAAACTTAATGACATCGAATTATAAAAATAGGATCATTATTTAATCAGAATTTAGAACCAAAAATTAAATTAATATCACGATTAATTGTCATTCGAAAGCTAATCAAAGTTCAATTTGGTATATAAGTCAAACAAATGCATACCGCTAAAACTATTGACGCATGTTTAGTGAAAATACAACCTAAAATGTTGCAATCGTGAGGCCTCACTCCCACTAATTAACTACCAAACTAAGGGGTCCCTGTTAATATAAAACTGGACGGACTCCAGTACTAGACACAGTCTCAGATGTCATGATTTAGATTTAAAATATTTAGTATTCCCTTTATCCTATATTATTATTTTGATGCATTTCATGAGAATGTATATATTTTTTTTTTAAACATATACCATCACATTATAATACAATAAAATAGATTTTTTTTTTCTTTAATCACGTAACATATATTAAAATTTGTGTCCTCAAAAGTGATACACACTTTTAAGAGATGAAGGGAGTATATTATGACTACGTATAAGATAAAATTTGATGTATATGAGTGAAATATCTTATAATTGTGTATAAGATATTAACATTATGCTTAGTTACATAAATTATCTGCTTTATAAATTATGGTAAGATAATGGCATTTTAGTAGATTAATAAGTATATTAATATATGGTAGATGAGTAAAATTACGTTAGTTTAATCTATTAAATAATTAATAAATAGTATAATTGTAATTTATATGGCATATCGGCGGTATACAGAATCCCAAAGATATGTATAATATACATATTGAGTCTTGCTTTATAGGTATAGTTCCTAATCGTCTCTAGCAAACAAGTCCTAAATATATTATTGGATATGAGTTTGAATATCTAGATATTTAATTCGTTTAACTAATCTTGACTAGTCGCACAATTATTCACAAAATTTGGATTACTTATAGTTTATGGTCCAAATTCTGAATTTTTTTTAATAAATACTCCAAATGTTCATTTGTTTTTTAAGAATTTCAAACTTCACATAACGTTTCAATTTTGACCCATGATCAGTAATTTGATTTCGGAAAACTGAAATAGCTAACCATATATTTACTTCAACTATATATTAAATGAGGTGAAAACTAAATTGATTTTGTAATTTCACTTTCCGAATACAGTTAATATAATTGCACTCATTTATTATATATTTGGTGCTAGAATTCGATGAGTTGAATCATCTTTTGAATGTCGATTTTTTTTTGCGGCGTATCAAAATTGTAGTCCTCCTACAAAGTTTGGGAAATTAAAAAAAAAAAAAATCCAAAATTCGAAACATAAGGTGTACATAGCCCCACAAACTTTTGTAAGAAAAGAAGTAGTTGATCTTTGACAAATAGGTTTAGACAAAGTGGGAAATATATATAGGTTAGCTAGGCCAACTACCGCAACATTAAGGTGTTTTGGTTAGAGGACAAGATGACCGCAATTTCAACAAAATGAGCATTTCCATGTGTCACTTCTCTCTTGGGAGCTGAGGCAAAATCATCACGTGCTGCCACACTCTCAGAAACTACGCGGTCGCCCACCGCAAACTCTACATGAATGACCAAAACCCAATAACGCAATATTAAATTTAATTTAATTACGGAAATCAAAACTTATTTTCACAAGTCAAAACAAATATTGTATGCTTTTCGAAGCAATATAGTTTGTTTTCCACCCAACTTAATTGGTCATATAGGGGTAGGGGCATATATAGACAAGACTAAGGTTGTTTCAAAGGTTTTGAAGTTGGATTAATAGCATCGGTTTTGTGTCGGATAAAAATGGTGAAGGCCGCTTATGTTGATAAAGATGGGTTGAAGAAAGGCGCGTGGAGCGAAGAAGAAGACAATAAATTGAGATCTTATATTGTGAGATACGGTCATTGGAACTGGCGATTGCTGCCCAAATTTGCCGGTAACAAATTCTAGATTTAATATTTGGATTATCAAGTTTGTTTTGACTCTCTCTGTCCTTCAATCCAAATGCAAGAGAGAGTTGAAAAGAATTAATTGTTGCTATCAATAATTGTTGGATTTATATATCAGGGCTGCAAAGATGTGGAAAGAGTTGCAGGTTGCGATGGATGAATTACCTGAAACCTGGTGTGAAAAGAGGGGAATTCAACCAAGAAGAAAAAGATCTCATCGCCAAACTTCATCAAGAACTCGGAAACAAGTATGATTTTTCAAAACACTATTTTACTTATTTCGTCAAACTTGAGTGAAACCGTCTTAACAGATCGTATTCGACTATTGGTAATTTTTTTACTAGTATTTTGGTAGCCATTGAATCTGAACACCAGATTCCCCAATAATCATTAGCAATTTATTAGTATTTTTAATTCAATTGATTTTTGTGTGAACGAATAAATGAATATAGGTGGTCTGGGATTGCAGCGAAACTGCCCGGAAGAACAGACAACGATATAAAAAACTACTGGATGACGAATCTCCAGAAACGAGATAAATCAAATAAATCGACTGAGATTTCCGACGAAGAAAAATCAAGCAATAATCGCAAAAAAATCGAGAAATCATCCGCGAGAAGCGATGTTACATCGGTAGATCCGAAATCTTGCAGCAGAAAATCAGAAAAGTCAAAGGTATCTAACTCTGAAATGTTTATTCTGGAATCATCGAACTCGAATTCCTCAGTAGTTTTGAATGCTTTCAAATGGGATTTGAATTTATCTGTGGAGCAAAATGGCCTTGAAACATTATAAAGGGAATTGAAATTAAATGTTTTGAGGGCCAAGTTTTTTTCCTTTTCTTTCCTTTTCTTCATATTTTTTCTCTTGATTCAGGGAGAGTTTCTGACTCGGCCATTCTTTCTTTTTCTGGCAGCAGAATTATTTTGTTCTTTTTTTGTCTTATTTCTTTTTCTCACTTCGACTTCGCATCCTAATTGTAAACTAGAAGATTTGTTGTATGAGAAACATTGTATAAATAAAACATGTATCTCTCTCACACCCTCTCATATCTTATATACCATTACCAACGGTAAAAAGAAAATGTAACTAATTGGAAAATATATTCTTCTTTTTGCACGATATATTATTTGATCAAATAGCTCCTGTTTTTGAATTTTTATTTCCATAGTCAACATAGAAAATAAATTTGTATGTCACAAATTCTTGCATGTTGGTCTCGTATATAAGACCAGTCTCGTGGAACAAGCTATATACTATAAATGGAAGTCAAACAATATCGTTATCACTCTTTGAATGACACGGATTATAAGAAAATGGTGGATAGTAGTAGATATTATAGTGAGTGGAGTTTGTGGATCCTACTACTATAAATGAAAGTTGCAAAGATATTGTGGACAGATCAAATTATCAAAAGTTGCAACGATATTGTGAACAAAGAGAGTATATATTATCACAATTTATCTTTTTTACTTTGTAAGTGAAATATATAATAATAATTAGTAAAGATATTGTGATCCGTTAAATGGAAAATGTGTTAGTTTATGAACCAAGAGATCTTAAGTTCAATTCTTGGTTAAGTTATGTTTATTTGTATTTTTATTTTTTAAGGGGAAAGAATTAATCGATTAGATTAAGCCAAATCAGATTGAACAATATCTAGGAGCTATGATGAAAAATCTGACTTCCATATCATAACATCTGAAAATAAAACAACAAAGTCTGCTAAGCTATGGGCTGCACGATTGGCCTCCCTCCGAGCATGAGAAAGATCAAGGACCATGTGCTTCCTAGCGTGAGCAAAAGCCTCATACCATTACTTAGTGAGTCAGATCCACGGTGAGAATCATGTATGACATGAACAGCGAGGAGAGAGTCAGTGAACAAGTGCACTTGGCCAAGATTGTTTATGAAGCAAAATCCAATGCCCAACATCATGGCGTGCAACTCCATCATGGGTTGTTTCCACAAATCCGATTCAACGAGTAGCATTTGCCTAAACTCGTCCTTTATGATCTTTTACTACGAACCAACTCTTAATTTCAAAGTATCCCAATGGATAGGTATATCTATGTCCAGCCTAAGAACACCACGCTTCAGCGGCATCCAAACATGAGCTCCTTCCTTAGGTAGTAACACATTATTGATGGCTACCCGACAACTAGCGAATTGAAAATTATCTAGCAAAGAGAGACTGGAGCCAACAATAACGGAATCATCCAACTCAGTATTACCATGCTTCTTACCACAAAGATGCTACAATACTAGCTACAACATCATAAAACCATTCCTCGAGCCCCCGACCACCCTAGCATTCAAGATCAATTTACTGACGTCCTCCATTGAAAGGTGCGGTAGCTTCCGAATTTGTTCCCAAAAATAAGTTACCTGTCAAAAATCTTTAACCATGCAGTAGAACCACATGCAATGCCTCATTGTTCCCCAATCCTTAGTGCAGTTGAAGCATATGTCATTTGTGGGAATATGACAATATCTCAAATTCACATCGACGAAAATAAAATTGTTTAGCAGCCGTCAAGAGAAATGTTTAACCTTGAGTGGCACTACCACAGACCAAATTCATCTCAACCAAAGTTTATCTTCATTAGAGGTTGTGTCGTTTTTCTTGTAGAAGTCGGTGGCTAAAAGGTAACCCGATTTGATCGTGTATTTTCCTTTTCATCGTGCCCCCAATAACAAAAAACCTCGATTTCCCTGCCTTTAAGTTCAATAGAAAGAATACCCTCGACTTCAAGTGGAGTGAACAAATTACTAATGTTCTCTTGATTCCACGAGCCTGGAGCAGGAAGGAGATCATCAACTCGCATGTTAGGTTGTGCTTCACCAACAAAAGCGATCCAACCTTTCTTTCATCCCTAAGATCTATTTATCTTTGAAGATTGTTACTGAAGCTCCATCCCCGATCCTTACATGTGTTAGTAGTGGGCTTGGCATCCAAAATAGTTGTGTCCCGAAAGTACCTTTCGTTGAGGGCCCTGGCAATTAAGGTATCAAGAAATTGAAGTAGACGCTACGCTTGTTTTACCATCATGGCTTTGTTGAAGGCCAAAAACTTTCGACAACCCACGCCTCCCTTCGACTTAGAAAGACAAATATTTTCCATTTTATCTAATGCATTCATTTCCCATTCTCGATGTTACCCCACCAGAAGTTTGCACACATTTTATAGATATCAAGCCATGTTCCCTTTGGCATGCGAAAAACATGACATAGTGTATGCCGGGATTAACTAGAGAACCGACTTAGTCAATATTTCCTTACGTCCATCAGATAATAGTTTCGATTTCTACCCACTAATCTTGCCACAGACACGTTCCCGAAGATAACCGAATTCCATCTTCTTTTTCCTCTAAGAAAATGTTGGGAGACCAAGGTACATGGAGTGTCCCGTGGTTTCTTTGACTTGCAACACCTTAGTAACCTCTTCGATTTTGGATGTCGACGGATTTAGGGTTGATAGAAACCATCGATTTATCAAAGTTAATCACTTGTCATGAGGATTTTGATTAAAGATCGAGAGCAATTTTCACATTATGGACATTGGTCTTCTCCGTCTTAAAAAATAGAATATTATCATCTGCAAAAAAAAAAAAATAATAAGTGGGAGATGGAGGAGCAGACCTTTGCGACCTTAACACATGTAAGCTGTAGGATTTTGTTCCATGGAGGATAACATAGATGAGAGGCCTTGTGCACCAATGACAAACATAAATGACATCCTTGGCGAATCCCTCAAGAATGCTTTAGATTCTCGTATACTTTTTGTTGACCAAAAATGAGAACTCAACAGATTGAACACTCACGCCTTAAAAATTTTATTTGTGAATTGAAAATCACTCACACTTAAAGTTTTATTTGAAAATTGTTTAGGGGTTATGAGTGTGCAGGCTGGCCGTTGCAGTCGTCGGAATGGGATAGGAAGGCAGCGCCGCCTTGCCGCTACCAAGATGTGTGTGTGTAAGCATGCCCTATTTTCCAAGGGAGAAGAAAGAGTCGAGGGCTGTGAGGCGGCTCATCGCCGTGGCTCCGGCGGGTTCTGAGATGAGAGCCGAGAGAGATAAACCTATTCTATGTGAGTTTTAAGGAAGAAGAAGAAGTGAGGGTTACCCTATTACTTAATTGGGCCGTTTTCATTTTAATTCAGTTGGGCCCTCTTCTACTTTATTAATTCAGTTGGGTCGTTTTTAAAGATGTTGAGTTGTGTTGCTTTTAATAAGAAGAGACCTTGTTTTAATTAATTTTACTTGGGCCTCATGTTTAATTTTAAACTAGTATAACCATCCGTGCGATACATGGTGAAATCAAAATTAAATGACATTTTAAATAAAGGATTAAGTACCAATTTCCATCCTCTCCTCCAACATTGGCTCCCCTATCGCCTTTAACACCCCAGAGTCAGGGTTGGCGCTGCTCACTACCCTAACGTGCCAAAAGTGAAGCAAATTATCTCCCCTCGTTTTAACGGTGACTTAACATTGCTTGATTTTTTATTTATTTTTTAATAATTGTGGGCCGCCGACCTCCTCCCATCCACCCTCTCAATCACCTCATTCGCCGCACGGTGGCAAGTGCTCCACTCGAAGCTCGCCGTCGTCCAAGCTCTCACCGCCGAAATCTTCGACTCCCCCACACTGGTCGGACAATCCACTCATTCCGCCGCTCCTCCTTGCACTCATCTCCACCCTTCGCCGCACCGAGATCCTCTGCCACAACTGCCGCGGCAAGCTGTTGTTGCAATCTGACCTCGACATGGCGGCAGGGGTGGTTGTCGAAGCAAATCAGCGACCTCGAGCTCCTACGTCCTCCACCACTCCACCGCCATTGTCCTCTCCCGCCCTGACCCGACCTCCTCGAAGGAGGAGCCCATGTTCTTCGTGAGAGGCCTCTTCGTGCGCCTCCAGATCAGTGGCCTAGAGTTCAAGCTGAAGGCGCTAGATTCGCTGATCCAGCTACTAATTGAAGACAACAAGTTCACGATGATCGTCGTGAGGGGCAATAGCGAGCTTCGAGAGGAGCACTTGCTACCGCGTGGGGAATGAGGTGACTGGGGTGGATGGAAGGAGGTCGGCGGGCCACAATTATTAAAAAAAAAATTCAAACTGTGTTAATTCACCGTGAAAACGCGAGGGGGAATTTGCTTCACTTTTGGCACGTTATGGTAGTGAACAACGTCAATCCTGACTCTGGGATGTTAAAGACGATAAGGATGCCAACGTTAGGGGTGGAAATTGGTACCGAACCCTTAAAAAACTAAATAAATACTAAATAAAATCAAAATATAAATAAATGTACAATATCATTTAAAAATAAAATATCAATTACTCAATAAACTTCTGAATTTTAAAACGTAATAAAGGTGTCATAATAAAGTCTATGTATTTGTGAAATAAAAATCACTCACGCTTAAGTATATAAAAAAAATGAGTTAAAAGCTCTAAAATCAGCTTCTATTTGAGGGTATTTCGTAGCCGTGGGAAAAATTAGAAAGAAATGAAAGGTGGTGTATTTTTTTTTTCAAATTTTAATGGTCATGGAAAAAATTCAAAATTTATTAAAAGTTCGTGTATTTTACGGCAAATATCCCTTTAGAATGTGTCATTACTGAGTGTACGCAAGTGAAAAACAAAAGTATCATACATTTAGTGAAAACATGTATCACCAAAAGTTTATTCACTAAGTACGAAACAAGCTCCACTCGTTCGCACCATCATCATCAATCATTGCTCAACCTACACATTTGTAAAGATATGTAAAGCTGAGTACGAGAGTACTCTTTGAATACATGCCGGAAACTATATACATGCTTATATAAACTGTAAATTTGTCATGCCATTTCAACAATACAACATAGGTTTTTAGCTAAAAGGCCCAAGCTTATTAAATTATTTTTTGTGAAGCTTGTGAGAAGAAGTATGGTGCGAAAATTAGGATATTAGCTTAATTTCAGATTTTAGAATTATTGATATTTTTTGTATTTTCGAAAATTAAAAAAAAAAATAGAACTCAAAACTACGTAGTTTTGCCTACATGGCTTGCCACGTCAATTAAAATAATTTTTCGGCGTGTATACGTGGCGTTTCTGGCTTCCACGTCATTTACACGTTTTGTGGTTAGCTGACCATGTGCAATTTCAGAAAGAAAAAAAAAGGAAATGTGATGTATTCTGACGCGGATTTCAAAGGTGATGTGCAATACCAAAAAATGGGGAAAAGTAATGTATTTAGGGGCAATTATCCCTTTTTAAAATTACCCTTAATTAAATCCATATTAAATTAATCCACTACTACAAGGCAATTCAATTAACACTTAATCGGTCCTTTGGAACTAATATAATTATATCCCAAAATTAAATGGATGTTAAGCCCATGTCTTAATAATTAAAAGAAGGCCACCCTAAATCAGCAAATCGGTAAATGAACGAGCATATTTTAAATGGATGTTGAGGCCTTACTGGAGATTGCTGAGGCCAAATCGGCAAATGAACGAGCTAGAGCCGACCTCCATCAACTACATACTTGATGGAACCAAAGGACAAGGCAGGGGTAGCTTACCCAAGCTATCAAAAGATCGAGCCAAACTCTTCCGACAACGTCAACTTGCGGGAGATCCAAAGAACGGTGGAATATTATGGCATCAAGCTATATAATCTACCGATGGAGATGAGTCCAAATAACACTCAAACAAGAGGAAATTCAAAAACTCTTGCGTGATATCCTGAAAAGAGTGGAGGACATCGAAAGGTGGACACCGTGTTTCCGGAAAACTTCGGAATAAATGGTCTAAAGACCCGACGTATCCACTACCACTTAATGCAGCGCCCAAGGAGTTGCAGCCGGAAGATATAATCCGAATCGTGAAAGGAAAAAAACATGAATAACCTTGATCGAATCGGATTAGAAGATCTACAAGAGTTAGCAGAGTCATTTGCTAACTTAAAAATGGTTGATCTGAAGATGAACCAAGGAGGAGAGGTGCCCAAAACCGAGCATCCACAAGAAGAATCATTAGGAAAGGTGCGGCGCGTGAAGAATCGAGTCAGTAGCAACGAACCAGAAGACGCAGGCCCAAGATGCAGGATACTCATGTAGGGAAGGCTACACTTGAACCAATCCACCCATATGGATTGATTCTCAACCTTGATGAAGCCAGTTTTAAAGATTGGGAAGTTCTCATCGAGGACTGGGCTTCAGCCATGAAGATCGTAATTGCCACGATAGAATATGATAAAAATAAATTTATCAAAATCTTCGAGGCAAGTTTTTTCGGCATGGTAAAACAATTCTGGGATAAGGCATCTACGGAGGCGAAGAATGAGTTGTTCACCAAAGAATCAGCTCTGGAGATCCTTGAAAATGCTACCCACCAGATAAAAATCTATTTTCTTGGAATGGGTTTCTTTGAAGCATCAGCAGAAGAAAAGCGCAAGAAATATCAACAGGCACTTTACAATCTAAGATTGGTGGTGCTAGAGCCAAAAGCTCTCGATGAATTTCTACGCCTTTACGCCCTATATACACATATGGGGGTAGTTGATGATCAGACCGCCAGGGACCTCTTTTTCACAAAGTTCCCAAGTCCATGGAGGGAGATGCTCATCAACGAATACGTGTCACCAGGAGAATATCCACTTGATAGTGCATCATGAAGGATGTCATATGTCCACAAGAAGCTGTCCGAATGGTGCCAGAAAGCAGCGGACCAGAGAAATCTCAAGAAATTGAGAAGACTCAACAAAAGTTCTCCATTGATATGTGACAACATTGATCTTCCAACAGAGATTGGAGCTGAGTTGCTGTATCAAAGGAGGAATAGAAAGAAACATAGGTACCAACCCTATGAAAGAAAATCAAGAAGGAGTTCTTGGAAGCCAAGAACTATGTGGACCAGACAGAAGGCACGCTCCTACAAAATAGGCCAATGGAGCGGACCATCAAGGAGCCGGTTTTCATCTCAAAAGTGAATCCCGGCAAGGAAAACTTTCAGGCGAACCCAAGCCAAAACAAATGAAAGTTTCAAAGATTGCAACTGTTGGACGTGCGGTGCAAAGGGGCATATTTCTACCACTTGCCCAGACAACGAGAAAAGAGGGATAAGGAGATTCGAATCCACACCGGATATCGAAGACGCCCTTTACAACCAGGAACTAATACCCATATATCAGTTCGAAGATATATCCTCTGATGAGAGTATATACGAGCAAGAAGAAGTCTTTAGCTCTGAAAATTCGGATACAACTTATGGATCATCCGGAGATGAGTCAGACTAAGGAGGAGGACGAGGCTACCCATCTTCAGAAAGAGGATCAGGAAGGTTTTATCAGCCATTTCCTGATTCCCCAAAACGAGGTGGTGGATAAGCTCGTGAAAAAGCTCAAGGACAAAACCATGGATGTACAAACTTTCCAAGGGTTTTCGAGCGGAAGAATGAATCAAGTTATACAAAGCTTGAGTCCATTCAAAAGGAAGCATCATGTCTTTTTTGGCACCACAAGTCGAGAGTTGGCGCTTTCGATAGAGATAACAAACAACCAAGTGGAGATCCAATTAGTTCCAGCCGAAGATGTGCGGAGGGATCTCAGAAAAATGAAGCCAGAAGTCGTTAGAACGATGAAATGGATTCATATTGGCGCAATCCAATTGGTGATCAAGTCCGGACTTAAACCAGGGACGGATACACCAATTGATATTGTAATTTGTGACAAGAGGGTCACAAATACGAAGGATTCAGTACTGGGAGCCTTCTCAGACAATCTCTACGCCAAGAAGATTATAACCGAGTTATATCCACAATCGCTTATAATCTTCAAGATTCATCCTTTAGTCGAGCTCTGACACTCTATCAGGACTACAAGAAGAAGGATCTATTGACAGGAGGAAATAAGCCATACTCGATCACATATCAAATATCGTATGCCCTATCAAATTCCCACGACACGAATTTATTTCTGGGAAGGATTTTATTGAGGTCCCCGAAATATTCAAAGAAGTAGCCAAGGCAGTAAGCCTTGACCGGGTTGAAATTCCCATAATAAGGGAAATTGACATCCAAGTTGGGGATAAGCAGGTGCTGAAACATAATCAAAGTCTCAAATTGGGAGCACCAAGGCTATCGTTCCAAGGAGATAGGCTGACCTCAAGGCCGTTAGAAAGAAGTTTCTCTCACTCCTACGAGAGAAAGGCGATCCAGGAAATATCAATTCTAGGCATAAGAGTGAAACTCAAATGCCCCGAAGGATGGAGAAATGTTTCCACAAAGATTGATACAACTGAAAAGGAAAAATCAATTTCCTTGCAATACGTTGTATTATTTGGCAAATTCAGAAAGCAATCGATATATCGGTATTCTGGAGATTGGAGGCTTTGAGATCCAGATCGAAGGCAGAGCCGGGCAAAAAGCTGACGTCCTGATCTTAGGACGGGATTTCCTGGACAATTACCAATCATGGTCAGGGAAAGCAAATGGAGTGGAGATCACAATCGGTGGAAGGCGGTTGCTGATCCAACTGACAAGTCCATTCTCGATTTACATCTCTGTAGGGATGTTATACGAGAAATTCAAAGCAGAATATTTTGCTGCTTATGTTGATTCAGGAGCAGGAATCTGTACAGCAAAACGAGGAGTCTTTCCAACAGAAGTTAAAGAAGAACCGCCTCGAATTGCGGGAAGGGATTTCTCCAAAAAGATTTTGCTCCTATCAAAGGGAGTAAAACAGATAGAAGTATTGATCGGCGGAGCAGGACAAACACCTTGGTACAAGGTCAAGACTCCACCGATATGTTTCCATGATACCGAAGCAGATATATTATTCGGCAATAATTTTCTGCAAACCTTCAAGAGGTACACACAGGACAATGAGGCCAGGAGGTTGGTGTTTACAACCAATTGTGACCACAAGATCATTGTGCAAAGGCTCGAAGGAGCTTTTAATCGCTCGATGCCATTGAAATTTCGCAGCAAGCGTGGTGATGATGGCAGACTTCGGAGACCACAAATGAAGGATCAACGGAGATTCAGAGATGTTCTGCTCAAATGCAGAGTTGAGGGATTCCCAGATCTCTCCGAAGAGGAAACACAAATCCTCAAAGTCTCCTTGACATCACATAAAGATATTAAGGAAGAAGAACAAGTGTCCATAGCCGACGTCAAAAGGAGAATCCAGAAGTGTTATCATGAGGATCCTTTGGCATGGTGGGACAAGAACCAACTCAAAGCTACCTTGAAAGTTAAAACTGGAAAGGAGCATAAGTTCGTGAGATTCAGACCTATCCTGATGAACACTCAAGATCAGCAGGATATGAGAAGCATAATCAAGGAACACCTTGATTTGAAGTTGATCGAACCAGGGAATTCGCCTTACAGCAGTCCTGGATTTCTGGTGAGAAATCATGGGGAGATCAAGCGAGGAAAACCAAGACTGGTTATTAATTACAAATGAATTAATGACATTCTTGAGTATGACGGATACTTTATCCCAAGCAGAGAACACCTTATCAACTGCATCAGAAGTGCAAAGGTATTCTCAAAGTTTGACTGCAAATCGGGGTTTTACCAGATTTGCATGGAAGAAGGGAGTAAGAAGTTCACAGCCTTCTCAACTCCACAAGGACACTATGTCTGGAATGTCATGCCAATGGGGCTAGCCAACGCGCCTCAGATATTCCAAAGGAAAGCAAGTGGAATGGAGATCACAATCGGTGGAAAAAGGTTGCTGATCTAATGACAAGTCCATTCTCGATATACATCTCTGTAGGGATGTTATACGAGAAGTTTAAAGCAGAATATTTTGTTGCTTATGTTGATTCGGGAGCAGGAATCTGCACAGCAAAACGAGGAGTCTTTCCAGTAGAAGTGGAAGAAGAACTGCCTCGAATTGCGGGAAGGGATTTCTCAAAGAAAATTTTGCTTCTAACAACAGGAGTGAAACAGACTGAAATATTGATCGGTGGAGCAGGACAAACACCTTGGTACAAGGTTAAGACTCCACCTATCTATTTCCATGATACATGAGCAGATATTTTGTTCGAAAACAACTTTCTGCAAACCTTCAAAAGATATACACAGGACAATGAAGCAAGGAGACTTGTGTTCACAACCAATTGTGACCACAAATCATTGTACAAAGGCTCGAAGGAGCTTTTAATCGCTCGATGCCAGTCAAATTCCGCAGCAAGCGTGGTGATGATGGCAGACTCCGGAGACCACAAATGAAGGATCAAAGGAGATTCAGAGATATTCTGCTCAAATGCAGAACCGAGGGATTCCCAGATCTCTCTGAAGAGGAAACACAAATCCTTAAAGTCTCCTTGATATCACATAAAGATATTAAGGAAGAAGAACAGGTGTCCATAGCCGATGTCAAAAGGAGAATCCTGAAGTGTTATCATGAGGATCCTTTGGCATGGTGGGACAAGAACCAACTCAAAGCTACCTTAAAAGTTAAAACTGGAAAGGAGCATAAGTTCGTAAGGTTCAGACCCATCCTGATGAACACTCAAGATCAACAGGATATGAGGAGTATAATCAGGGAACACCTTGATTTGAAGCTGATCGAACCAGGGAATTCGCCTTATAGCAGTCCTGGATTTCTGGTGAGAAATCATGGGGAGATCAAACGAGGAAAACCAAGATTGGTCATCAACTACAAAGGAATTAATGACATCCTTGAGTTCGATGAATATTTCATCCCGAGCAGAGAACACCTTATCAACTGCATCAGAAGTGCAAAGGTATTCTCAAAGTTTGATTGCAAATCGGGATTTTATCAGATTCGCATGGAGGAGGGAAGTAAGAAGTTCACAACCTTCTCAACCCCGCAAGGACATTATGTCTGGAATGTCATGCCAATGGGGCTAGCCAACACACCTCAGATATTCCAAAGGAAGATGGATAATCTTTTCAAAGATTATTCTTCATTCATGTTTGTTTACATTGATGATATTCTTATTGCATCAAAAAACATTCATGAACGTGTCAGGCATCTGGAGATCTTTGCGGATGTTTGTCAACAGGAGGGACTAGTGCTGTCTGAAAAGAAGGCAGTCATGGCCACCCAGAAGATGGAGTTTCTGGGTATAGAGATCGATGATTCTGGAATAATTCTACAAGATCATATTGTGAAAAAGGTCCAGAAATTCCCAGAAGATCTCAAGGAAAAGAAGCAGCTCCAGAGTTTCCTTGGAGTTGTTAACTTTGCAGGGATGTTCATCAAAAACCTTGCAGAACATAGGAAAATCTTCAGTCCACTACTGAAGAAAGATGTTCCATTCATATGGAAGGATGAGCATTGCGAAGGCATGAAAAAGCTTAAAGAGATTTGCAAAAATCTCCCAAAGCTTTCCATACCCCAAGATGAGGGCGAACTCGTCCTATACACAGATGCGAGTGACTTTTGGTGGGCAGCCGTGCTCACTAAAATCACCCCCTATGGAGAAGAACCATGCAGATACTGTAGCGGGCTCTTTTCCGACAGTGAAGCTGTGCGATGGCACATCAACGAAAAGGAGTTCTACGCAGTCAGAAAGGCGTTCAAAAAAATGGCCGTTATTTCTACTTGCAAAGAAATTTGTTTTGAAATTCGATAACACTAATGCTAAGACTTTCTTAACCAAGAAAATAAAATCTAAACCTGAAAAGGCTAGATTACTTAGATGGCAAGCTGAATGCCAATATTATGATTTTAATATTGTCATTTTGAAATCTGATGAAAATGTTCTTGCAGATTTCTTAACAAGGGATGAAGCCAACTGAGGTTGACGCCATCATCTTAAACCAGGGGCAACTCCAGGACAACATGGAGATGCTACAACAAGAATGGCAAGAGTGTGTACTCCATGCCAAACAAGCTGGAAGGATACAAATGGATGATGAAACCAAAGTATCTGACCGTATACGAGAATGTATTAAGAAGATGATAAATCTTCATGATACAATCCACAAGCCGCTCATGCGCGGGATTAGGGCTCCCCTGATCGAAGCAGGTATTACCGTACCGGCCGGATTACCGGTAGCAGGGGATTCAAGTACCCCTAGAACAAGTTTTGAGGCTAAGGTGTCAAAACCGAATCCTCAAGAAAAAGATGTTGTTAAGGCTTCACCGCCCGAACCAACATGTTAACCCACCACCTCTGGGGTAAAAGAGGGAGAGATCAATCTTAGGCCGCTGACAGGCAAATCTAAGATTGATATTAACACTATTGAAATATCTCCTGTTTGGCAGTTGTACCAGTCTAGATGGGAGAAGATCAATACCAGAAAAGGTATCAATCCGGGATATAGCCGGGTTGATGTTGGAGGAAAATATCCTCGTATCTGGATGACCACCGGAGCCAATCCTCAGGAGGTCAAGGAGTGGAATGAATTTGGGGCGCTAGCCTCAGTTTATACTATATCGCCGGCATTCAGCGAAATCAAGGGTCTACCAAGGTGGATCCAAGAGACGGTCTATGATGCCTGGTCAAACAATCCGTCCCTTAACAAGGGAGATGTTCTGGAATTGTATTTTCTCAGTGCAACACCAGAACCGGCAGGAAAAGGAAATCACAAAGCTTTTCATTTTATTAAGCTTCGTAGACCCGATATGGAGGCCTTAAATCGGATTAAGGCACGAGATCACCAAATCTCCATTGTCGCTACTTTCCCGGAGGATCAAATCTTCACAAGGCGTGCATGGGGCTTATGGGTCTGTCTCACGGAGATGGACAAAGTAAAGTATAAATTCAAGTTCTCTCATAATTCAGGACTTGGATCGTTCTTGTTAAATACTATGACAGGAACAACTACAAGCTTCGTCGAGAAGGCCTTTGAAGAAAAAAGGCAAATACTCTGGCGAAATAAGATGGTGGGGAGCAAAGAAACTCGTCACAAGTTTTGCAAGATGGCTCATCTGGGCCATTGGGTTGATCATGTTTGCGCGGAATGTCCCACGCAGAAGGAACCGGAGTTCGGGAAAGGCTTCCTACCAAAGCCTAACAAGAAGTTCTGGTCCAACGAGTATGAGGAGCACAGGACTCCATGTGGACGAGCACCACGGGCACCAAAAAAGTAAGATGCCCGACAAAGAAAAGGGAGTCATGTGACTCAAGACAGGAGGACCACCCACTAAAAGAAAAATGACAAAAGTGGGTGGATGAAGACTAATTACCCACTAACAGAAAAGACGGAAGTTGGTAATCCTACAGAAGCTCCACTCATTGAAAGCAGAAGACAAAGCTGAGTGGAAGAAAAGTAGCTGGGCCACACCAACAATTATCATAAAAGATAAAAGGAAGGTTCAGCTCCATGTGAAGGCACTAACTAGTGTCGGCAATTGTGGCCGACAAAAGAAGGTGACAGTCACAATCCAAGATAGCTGGCCACGAGGAAAGGAATCCAAGGCCAACCACCAAGCAATTATAGAGGGCATCAAACCTCTATAAAAGAGCAAGCTCTGGAGAGAAAGAGAACATCGAAAATTCTCAACACTTTCACACAACACACTCTTTCTCTAGAATTTATCTTTGTAATTTTAAATTTTGTTTTTCAAAGTTTTTCAATTCTAGTTTTAGTTTCTTTTTATTTTATGTATACAAGTATCAGCTACCAATGAGTAGCTAGACAAGTTTGTCTCCTCCTTTGGGGAGATATTATGAAATAAATTAAATATTTTATAATTCCTCTATAAACGCTTTGTTTTTGCCCAATTTTCCGGTTTAGTAAAAATTATCTTCCATTTATCAACAAAGTATTCAACGTCGGCACTTAGTGAAAGAGGAAGGTTGCAACCATCTCTTGCGAGTGCGTGGTTGGATGAAGCTTGGTGGGCAGACGATCCGTAAAACGCGACGAGAACTGACTCCTGAAGAAGACCAGTCGACGAAAGGTATAATGTTGATTTATGTTTAGATTTATTTTGAAGTGTTACGGAAGCATATTGGGCCATATTTTGTTCAATTGCATGATTTTATGGGTTTTCTGCCTAAATTGAAATTATTGTGGGGAATTTTGTATTTTGGAAATTTGTAAGGGATTGGATTGTAATTAATGGGGTTTGAGGAGTAGCCATGTGTCATAATCCTAGCGACAGTGTGCATTGCACAATGTGCAGGATAGACACTTCCGTACTTTGGCATGAATTGAAATCCGTCGGAGGTCATCTTGTTATTTGCTTATCATTGCTATAGGCGGTGGAGATGGCAGCGACATCCACCTGTATATCGAATTTAACTCATTCTGCTACTATTTTGTGGAGGTAGTGGCAGGATCTCTACCATATATTCGGTTATTTATTTCCACGATTTCTTATTTCTTTTTCAACTGAGCATGAACTTTTAATTTGCCCCAAATTTTCTCTTTACAGAAAATTAACTATGTGGATCTTACCAGTTATCGCCATAGTTACTGGTCTTGGTTCTTCATATTTGAGGCTGTGCATTTGTGTTTTAACTCTGCGGTAGATTTATAGGCTAAAGTAGTTATTTATTAAAAAAAAATGTTTGAAGATTTATAAGGATAAAATAGTGTTTCTATTAATATATTTAATATTTTAATAAATAAGGCGCTATAGTGAATAAAATGGAGACTATGAAATAGAATCACTCTTAAAAGAAATCATTAGCCAAAATCATTTAACAAATTCCTATCTCGGGCCCAAACTTAAGTTATTAGGGCAGCCCAACACTTCATTAGGCAAACTCAATTCTGAAAAAATGGTGGTTCTATATATAGCCCCACTTTTCTCTCTATAGCCCCATTCCAAATAATAATTAAAAAAAAAAACAAAAAGTAGATAATTTTAACCCTATAATCCCCGTTGAGAAATTCTGCAAAAAAAAAAAAAAATGTTACTTCATAACCGCCGCTTGTTTGTTGGAGATTGAACCCCATCATCAATCTTTCATTCTTTTGCAAATTTCTGATTTCTCGTAACATTTTTGCTCATTCATTTTTTGTATCTTCATATGTTATTTACAGTTTTACTATAATGTTATATATTAAATCTCAATTTAATAATGATTTTATTTTTCGTTTTCTCCTTGATTATCTTTACAGAGGTTGTCCACAATACAATAGTCTGCTTATACTAAATTATCCATGATGCTAACAAATTTAGGAATTTGAAAGTTGTTTTTTGAGTTTGATTCTAATGATGATTTTGTTGTTGGATTACAAGCTCGCGGGCGTAGTTACAATGAAACCAGAAATGTAGGAGATGAGATTACAAGATGAAAACTGAATTGAAATTACAATTTAACAGAACCAGAAAAAAGGCCGAGTCGAGGAGGGTCCTCTGTCCGCAAGACGAGATACGCCCCGGTAGTGCTCTCGGTTTGGCGTGTCGTCCCCAAAGATGAAACGGCTTCGTCTCGTAGGTAGCAGCACCGCACACCAACGAGCTCCGGCGAACTGGAACGAGGCGAGAACAGAACTCAATAGATGCAGTATGCAGAGTATCAGAGTGATGTTGCTTGTGATGATTTTCAGGTGAAAAATGATGCATGGAGGCTGATCTATATATAGGCACAGTCCACATCAATAGGGGGAGCCTGCTGGATTAATACCTATTGATGGTATTCAAATGGTGTCGGGAGTTACAGGCAGCAACAGAAGTAACAGCCCTGCTGTTTGAATCTGCCATGACTCCTCCGACAGCAGTTACAATGTAACAGTACGTGGGAAGCTTCCTGGAGACCAAGGGTCCTCCCGGGCGTCGGGCGACGGGGCCGGGGCCGGGGCCGGGCGTCGGGCGACGGGGCCGGGGCCGGGCGCCGGGCGACGGGCGACGGGGCCGGGGCCGGGCGGGCGGCGGCGGCGGCGCGCGCGTGTGGGCTTTGCAACCCGTCACGTGTGCACACAGTTTTATTACATCCTGTGATGTACTCCCTCCGTCCCGTTAATGAAGTCCCCTTTCTTTTGGGCACGGGTATTTAGGAGAGTTAAAATGAATGTAAAAGTAGTAGGGACCACATAATTAGTACTCCCTCCGTCCATGAAATAAACTCCCATTTGCCCTTAAATTTTTGTCCACCAAATAAACTCCCATTCTACTTTTTGGACAATTATGCCCTCCCTTATTTCTTACATTTATTCTCCTTTACCACTCATGGGCTCACCCCCACAACACCTTTATCATTTTTATATTCACATTTATTATCTTTTACCACTCATGGCCCCACCCCACAATACCTTTATCACTTTAGTCAACTACCCTTATATTTCACTCACAACACCTTTATCAATTTTCTTAGTTTCCGTGTCGACCATCAAATGGGAGTTTATTTTATGGACGGAGGGAGTACTTTATTTAATGTTATTTTATTTACTAATTCAATTAACTAATACAACAATGAATATAGCAAAATTAAAAAACTGGAAATTAATCAAAATCATTTCCGGTGGTTTCTCCGGCCACCTTCTGGAAATTTTATCTCTCACAGACCACCTTCTCTCTCCGGTGGTCTCTCTCCGGCGATCTCCGGCGGTCTCTCTCCCAGATCTAGCAAAATTGAGTCCGGCGCTGGGCAGAGAACCACCATGGCCAGAGATCTGTCCGCCGCCACCACCAGCGCCCTCTTCCTTCCCTATTCTCTCCCTGTCTCCGGCGACAACCGCACCACCCTCTGTAAATATGCAACCCCACCCCAACAACCAAAACCAGACAATTTTCCCTAAATACCTGCAAATCCCTAAATTATTTGAGCAGATCTGCCCGCGGTGGAAGACGGCGTAGGAGGAGGCGCGAAGCGGCGGTGGCGTTGGAGTCGGTGAAGACGGAAGCGCGAGGCGGCGGAGACCCGATGCGGAGCAGGAGGTGTTGGAGGCGGCGCGAGTTGCGTTGGCGGCGGAGACGCGAGGCGGAGCAGGAGGTGTTGGAGGCGGCGCGAGTTGCGTTGGCGGCGGAGACGCGAGGCGGAGCAGGAGGTGTTGGAGTCCGGCGCAGTGGTGGTAGAGGCGGTGAAGGTGGAGAGGTGGGAAGCGGTGGAAGAGGATGGCGGTGGAGGAGATTGAGAGAGAAAATAGAGAGAGGCAGTGGGGTTGAGACGAGAGAGAGAGAGGAGAGAGGAGAGAGAGAGAGAGAGAAAAGCAAGTGGGTATAAAGACTTAATTAAATGCTTAATTGAGTCCTAATTATTGCCAAAAAAAGGAAAGGGGACTTGTTACATGGGACGGCTCAAAAAGGAATACGGGACTTGAATATTGGGACGGAGGGAGTAATAGCTTTTATACTGTAATAAATGTGATCCACATTCCAATGTGGGATAAGTATTAAATCTTATTTAATGCTTATCTTTTCCCACAACACCATGTTTCAAGTACCCAACTTTAAACAATTATTTCTCACTCACCGGAAATCGGTTTTGAGTAAATAAATATACTATGATCATCTACTCGGAACGTAGATCGATCCTGTCCCATTTAATTCTGCTAAATTAAATGTTTTCGGTACTCGAAAAATTATTAAACATTAGTTACTCACAACCAATTTCCAACAATCCCCCACATGAGTGGAAATAGCCAAATGCAAATGCAGACACAAGCTCTGTTCTCAAGAGACCTTAGTGCATTAGAATAGGTGGTTTGCGGCCTTGAAACATCCTTAGTTAATACTATCGGATATACTGGTGAATTGGTAGAACTTGATGTCTTTGAACCATTTCTCCTTCGTGTATACCGAGACAACAGTATTAACACACTAACGCCTCAACCTCATTTCGTTCTCACGTTTTTGTCCTTTGCGGGCCTTGGACAGCTCTTTGGATTAGTAAGTGTTAGGTCGATGCGGCCCCCACATCTCACTTATATAGGTGATTCTTTTCCGAGTATCCTGCTATACTCAACCTCCCCGAGGTGTTTAGGAATCATTCAAAGTCAATGACTTAACCTTACCACTAAGCAGGCTTCAACACTCAGTTGCTCTCTAGGGAATGCAAGTAGATGAGTGTTCTACTTGGAATCTTATAGCTTAGTTTTCCCATTGAACCACGTTCTTGGGATCTCCAGTCATCATGGTTGGGTTACCACTATAATCATCCTTATTTTGTGGATTTTACACCCATTCCCTCTAGCAATTTATACATTTGATCTCGATTCAAAGCTTTAGTGAGCGGATCGGCCAGATTATCTATTGACTTTATATAGTCAATTGAGATAACTCCACTTTCGATCAAATGTCTTACGGTGTTATGTCGCCGACGTATGTGTCGAGACTTACCGTTGTACAACCCACTTTTCGCCCTCCCAATAGCTGCTTGGTTGTCGCAGTTTATCATGACGGGCGGCACGGGTTTTGACCAACATGGAATATCTTTCAAAAAGTTTCGTAGCCATTCGGCTTCTTCACCTGCTTTGTCTAAAGCGATGAATTCTGATTCCATGGTGGATCTAGCAATACATGTCTGTTTTGTAGACCTCCACGAGATTGCTCCTCCCCCTATAGTGAACACGTAACCACTCGTTGATAACGAGTCTTTCGCGTCGGATATCCAATTAGCATCACAGTACCCTTCAAGTACCGGGGGGTATCTCGTGTAGTGTATTCCAAAATTTAGAGTATACTTTAAGTATCTCAAAACTCTCTCAAGTGCTTTCCAATGTTCTTTACTTGGATTGCTTGTATAGCGACTCAATTTGTTCACTGGGCATGCAAGATCAGGTCGAGTGCAATTTGTAATATACATAAGGCACCCAATGATTCTTGCATATTCTTCCTGTGTGACAGGTTCACCCGTGTTCTTTTTCATGTGAACGTTGAGTTCTAATGGGGTTTTTACAGGCGATTTGTCAAACGCATTAAACCTTTTGAGCAATTTCTCAATGTAATGAGGTCAAAGTTATTCCATCGGTGGTCCTGAGAATTTTCATTCCAAGGATCACGTCAGCTAACCCCATGTCTTTCATGTCAAAATTCCTTTTTAACATGTTCTTTGTATCAACAATGATACGATTGCTGCTTCCCATAATCAACATGTCGTCTACATAGAGACATACCATAACGTACCCGTTATTGGTGTTCTTGATGTAGACACATTTGTCACATTCGTTGATTTTGAAACCATTTGACAACATGACATTGTCAAATTTCAAGTGCCATTGCAGCGGCGCTTGTTTTAGTCCATAGAGAGACTTTACTAGTTTGCATACATTTTTCTCTTGTCCAGGCACTACAAACCCTTCAGGTTGCTCCATATAGACTTCTTCTTCCAGATCACCGTTTAAGAACGCAGTTTTGACATCCATTTGATGAATCTCAAGATTGTGCAGAGCAGCAATCGCGAGAAGCACTCGAATGGATGTAATCCTCGTTACTGGTGAATAGGTATCGAAAAAATCGTACCCCTCACGCTGCTTAAATCCTTTAACGACTAAGCGCGCCTTATACTTGTCTATTGATCCATCAGCTTTATATTTCCTTTTTAGGATCCATTTACATCCTAAGGGTTTACAACCTTCAGGTAAATCAACCAACACCCAAGTGTGGTTTTGCATGATTGAATCAATTTCACTCTGGACTGCTTCCCTCCAGAGTAGTCCGTCTGGTCTAGAGAACGCCACTTTGATAGATGAAGGTTCTTCATCTAGCATGAAGGCGATATATTCTGGACCAAAGTCCTTGGCAATCCTGCCTCGTTTACTACGTCTTGGTTCTGACACTTCAAGGTCAGGGCCTGGTCGCTTTCGCGATTCGGGCACTGTCTCAACAGGTACAGAACTAGTAGCTTCTTCTCTAGTATCATTGCTTGTACTAGCTTCTTCTTTTCCCTTGTCTTTACAAGGAAAGATATTCTCAAAGTAAACAGCGTTATTTGATTCCATCGTCATTTCTACAGTCATTGTTGGAATGTCTGACTTGTGAACCAAAAAACGATGTGCATTGCTGTTTAGTGCATACCCAATAAAGATACAATTAATTGTTTTAGGACCGATTGTGACTTGTTTGGGTGGAGGCACTTGTACCTTGGCTAAACACCCCCACACTTTAAGATATTTGTATGAGGGCTTTCTGCCTTTCCACAACTCATAGGGAGTGACGTCCCTTCCCTTAAGTGGTATTTTATTGAGGATATAGTTGGCTGATAGAGCAGCCTCCCCCCACATGTTCTGGGGTAACCCAGAACTAATCAACATGGCATTCATCATCTCCTTAAGAGTTCGATTCTTGCGTTCAGCAACACCGTTAGATTGAGGTGAATATGGAGCAGTTGTTTGATGTATTATACCACTAGCGTTGCATAATTCCTCAAACGGAGCAACATATTCTCCTCCTCTATCACTTCGAACCATCTTAATTCGACTACCAAGTTGATTCTCGGCTTCTGTTTTGAAGTTCTTGAAAGCTTCAATAGCCTCATCTTTAC
This sequence comes from Salvia miltiorrhiza, assembly GCF_028751815.1. Taxonomy (NCBI): domain Eukaryota; kingdom Viridiplantae; phylum Streptophyta; class Magnoliopsida; order Lamiales; family Lamiaceae; genus Salvia; species Salvia miltiorrhiza. Next base: position 24,729,259 of record NC_080391.1, read on the forward strand.
TTCTTAGAAGATAAAGATAGCAATACCTTGTGCAATCATCGATAAAAGTGATAAAGTACTTCTTACCACCTCGAGTTTGCACAAACTTTAGATCACACATGTCGGTGTGGATTAGTTCTAAAGGTTTAGTGCTCCTTTCCACAGAGTGAAATGGAGACTTCGTCATTTTTGCTTCAACACAAATTTGACATTTGTTTTGAGTGTTAAACTCGTTTATTTTTAGTAAATCCATATTTACTAATCTTTTTATCGCATTTAGATTAACATGTCCTAATCTACAATGCCATAAATCACAACACTCAACCAAGTAAGAGGAAGTAGTAGCATTTTCATTGATAGGCTTGCCGGTTACACGCTTGACCGGCTGAACATTGAGCTTGAAAAGCCCATTGGTGAGAAAACCCCTACCAAGGTACTTTCCAAACTTGGTTACAACAACTTTCTCGGATTCAAATACAAGTCTAAAACCCTTATTAACTAGTATAGACCCCGAGATGAGATTCTTGCGGATGTCCGGGACATGCAGCACATCCTTCAAGGTTATCTCCGTGCCGGATGAAAGCTTGAGCACCACATCACCCATCCCGGCAACTTCCGACGACGCTTGGTTACCCATGCTTAGCTTCTTCCCTTCAACAGCCTTGTAGGTAGAGAAGCGCCTCTTGTCGGAGCACACGTGCACGGTTGCGCCCGTGTCAATGAACCAAGCACCTTGGTTCTCAACAAGGTTGACCTCCTCGGTGATCACCGCCGCTAAGTCATCCTCGTTCCAATCGTCGAAGTCCTTCTCGACAACGTTGGCATCTTGCTTCGCCTTCTTCTTCTTGGGCTTGCGACAGTCTTTCGCCAAGTGGCCCGGTTTGCCACAGTTGTAGCAATCACCTTCGAACTTGCGGGCAGGAGCTTTAGCTTTGCCTTTGCCTTTGCCTTTGTCCTTGGGATTAGGACGCCCACGTTTGTTGGAGTTGGATGGGCCACCACGCTCCAACAAGTTAGCTTTGGCCTCAACTTGGCCCTTCCCCTTGCCATCGATCCTCCTTTCCTCGCATTCGATGCGAAGCCTCACGATCAAGTCCTCAAACGTCATCCCCTTTCGTTTGTGTTTGAGGTAGGTCTTGAAGTCCTTTCAACTTGGGGGCAATTTGTCAATCACCGCCACCACGGTGAATGAGTCGGAGACCACATGTCCCTCGGCAAGTACGTCGTGCAAGATAAGTTGGAATTCTTGCACTTGGTCGATGACGGGCCTCGAGTCCACCATCTTGTACTCCATGTACCTAGTTACACATGTATTCTTAGTGCTAGCATCATTTAGCTTATACTTTTTGTCTAGCGCCTCCCACAACACTTTGGAGGTCTTTACATCAACATACACTTTGTACAAACTATCCCCTAGACCACCTAGAAGGAAATTTTTACAAAGAAAATCGCCATTATGCCACGCATCATAGGCTGCACGAACGGTGAAGCTCGTCTCGTTCTCCGCCGGTGTGGGCGGCTCGTTATCCGTCAAGTATCCCGCATACCCCAACGTCGTGAGGTAAAAGAACATCTTTTGACGCCAACTTTTGTAGTCGGAACCACAAAACTTAGGCGGCTTGTCGGCGGTTGCATTCGCCCTTGGGGGTTGTGTTGGCACCGACCCCACCACATGGCCATAGCCCATCATGTTGGTCCCGAAGGCCCCAACGTTCTGTCCAAACATGGACCCCACGGAACCACTCGAAGTGGAACCAAATGTTGACCCAAACGAGGTTTGGCCAACCGTTCCTTGCGTGGAACTTTCTCCTCCAAGAGTTGTTTGGTTAGCACCAAACATGAAAGGAAGCGGTGTTGAACCACCAAAAGGACCACCACTAAAAGTGGAGGCAGCAGCGGCAGAGGTGGCGGGTGCCACGGTTGATGCGGCCGCGGCGGAGGCGGCGGCAGAGGCAGCGGCATTGGCAGCGGCAACGGCGTTGGCAGCCTCGGTGGAGTTCGCAGGACCGGTCGACATCTCTAGCAAATGTATTAGGTTTCGAAAGTTTTTAAGTTCAGTTTACAAGTTCAAACTCCCACGTTGCAAGCTTATCTCGTCTTGCGATTGTTGGATTACAAGCTCGCGGGCGTAGTTACAATGAAACCAGAAATGTAGGAGATGAGATTACAAGATGAAAGCTGAATTGAAATTACAATTTAACAGAACCAGAAAAAAGGCCGAGTCGAGGAGGGTCCTCTGTCCGCAAGACGAGATACGCCCCGGTAGTGCTCTCGGTTTGGCGTGTCGTCCCCAAAGATGAAACGGCTTCGTCTCGTAGGTAGCAGCACCGCACACCAACGAGCTCCGGCGAACTGGAACGAGGCGAGAACAGAACTCAACAGATGCAGTATGCAGAGTATCAGAGTGATGTTGCTTGTGATGATTTTCAGGTGAAAAATGATGCATGGAGGCTGACCTATATATAGGCACAGTCCACATCAATAGGGGGAGCCTGCTGGATTAATACCTATTGATGGTATTCAAATGGTGTCAGGAGTTACAGGCAGCAACAGAAGTAACAGCCCGTGGGCTTCGTGTGCATGCGCGTAGGCCCAACCGAGTTGGGTCTCGTCCCCTTCGAACCAAGTTTTCGTTGGTCCAAAAAGATAAGGGTCGATGTGGGCCTAGGGTAGGCCCAAAGGCCAGCCCAAAGACCACCCAAAGACCAATTGCCAAGATCCAAGTCCACGGCCGCGCGTCGGGTGACGGGGACGGGCCGGGACCGGGGGCCGGGCGTCGGGCGACGGGGCCGGGGCCGGGCGGGCGGCGGCGGCGCGCGCGTGTGGGCTTTGCAACCCGTCACGTGTGCACACAGTTTTATTACATCCTGTGATGTAATAGCTTTTATACTGTAATAAATGTGATCCACATTCCAATGTGGGATAAGTATTAAATCTTATTTAATGCTTATCTTTTCCCACAACACCATGTTTCAAGTACCCAACTTTAAACAATTATTTCTCACTCACCGGAAATCGGTTTTGAGTAAATAAATATACTACGATCATCTACTCGGAACGTAGATCGATCCTGTCCCATTTAATTCTGCTAAATTAAATGTTTTCGGTACTCGAAAAATTATTAAACATTGGTTACTCACAACCAATTTCCAACATTTGTTTTCTTCATTTTAAGCAATCAAACTACGAATCAAAGATCATTAACTAAACATATTATCAGTTAAATCATTGAATAACACCTTTATTGTCAAGTACTCCCTCCGTCCCATGAAGCATGACACAACTCTTTTCGGCATGAAAATTAAGAAATTGGTATTTTGTGTGGTAAGCGTGGTAGGTGAAAAAGTGAAAAGAAGAATAAAGGATAATTTTTTTTGCCATTTTTAGAAACAGGTCAAGCTTCGTGGGACAAACCAAAAGGAAACTGTGTCATGCTTCGTGGGACAGAGGGAGTATTTAATGGTGACGATTTTCTACGTCGAGTATTTGATGGGCTAGTAATATATGAACTCGTATATCAGTTTAGAGAGAATGAAATGGTAAAAATTGTGATTGAGAATGAAAAAGGAAAATGCAGAATGGAACAGAGAAAAAATGGGTTGAGGAATCTGGAGCAGAGGTTGGTGTTTTAATCTCGTAAGGATTCCTTTATTAAAAATTATATTGGTAATATAAGGATAAAATTATGTATTTAATTTGGGCTATAAGTTATAGGGTACAATTGTAAATTTATAATTATTTATTTATTATTATTTTATATAGAGGCTGTATTGAATAAAATGGAGGCTGCAAATAGAATTACCCTCAAAAAAATTAAAGAAGCGTCAATTGGGCTAAACAAACTACTGAATTATAATTAGCCTAAAAACACAATTAAGGAAGCCCAATAAAGACAAAGTAATAAGCCGGAATAAAAAAAAAAATGAAAAGCCCAACACCTCCCTCTAAATCTCGTTCCCCCTCTGTAATCACACACTCTTCTCTCTCGATCTCGAAACAGGACATGCACACGTAAAATTCCCCCCACCGCACCCCCCTTCTTCTCCAAATCTAGGCTGCCGCCGTGAGGATTCGTTCCGCCTCAGCCGCGCCTCTCTCTCTTCTTCACCCCCCTCTCCCTCTCTCTGGCAACAGCACACACATAGACAAAAGCCATAAATTTATCCTTCTCGATTCCAGCGAAATCGCCGCTGAAGGGGCTCGTGAAATCCATCGAGAAGCCGTCTCCATCCCTCAGCCCGCCGTCGCGTAGTTCTCATCTCCGTCTCCGATTTAAAAAGAAAACGTCGCACCACCGCAGTGCTTCATCGCGCCGCTGCTTGCCGCCGCGAGTCGCCGTCGTCGCCGCCACGTATCCTCCTCCGAAAGCCGCCGCCTTCTCTGGTGTCATCACTGTTATCGCTCAAAGACACTCCGACTCCCGACTCCGAAACGAGACAGTTCCAACATAGATATGTTCATAACTCTCTCGACTTTACTACTATGTAATTAGAAATTCTCTTGTATTTCATTTATTCTAGAGTTTCAGGTTCTAGCAATGGCAATGGCATAAATGAGTATCTCTATCTTATGTTTGGTGGGGTATTTTTTGGGATGAGATCCACTGTTCTACAATTTTATGTGTGTCACTGCGTCTCATGCTTATATCTATTATATTAAAAAGATTTTTTATAAAAATAATATTTATTATAAAACTATGAATTATATTTAATTTTTATTTCAAAAAAATAAATTTTTAAAAAAGTATATATCATGATTTTGAATTTATCAAACTATTATTAGCTAATAAAAGTGAAATTAAATAAAAATAATTATATACCATAAATGGATGGAATAAACCCTAGTTAATAATCACAAAATTAAATTAAAGCATACAAAGTTGAAATTCAAGAAAAATATACAAGAAAATAAACAAAATTGAAAGTGGGACATAAAGTGTGGTACACTGAATCTCATTCCGTATTTTTAGAGGTTGAAAAGGGATTCAATTAATTGAATCAAGGTTAATTGTTTGTAAAATTCTACACTTTCACCCAATTTTAATATAAACTTTAAAAAGTAGCATGTTAATTACTGAACTTAATTTCATCTCCTTAAAAAAAAGTATTAAACTTTCATCACATTCTAATTGTACATACAAACTTTAAAATGTAGTATGATAATTACTGAACTATTAATTTAATTTGATTTTACTACTAATCGAGATTTGAGACAAATTTAATGCTGATATGACTAGCTTAATTAATAATTAACGTAGCATAATCAGAAATTATCGCTGGCAGGGAGGATTACTTTGATTCGCTCGGTCATTTTTTCCATTCCGATTTATAAACTGTCCTACTTCATCATCCCAAAAAGAGTCTTGTCAGATATTAGAGTCTTGTCGATCAACTTTCTTTGGGGGGGAGGAAGAGAGATGAGGAAGATCCAATGGGTCAAATTGGAAGACCTTTGTGCCGATTCTGGAGATTGGGGACTAGGCATTAAAGACCTAGAAAAGTTCAATAAGGTTCTTATAGCTAAATGGTTATGGAGATTTCTGACAGAGAAGGATTCTTTGTGGGTCAAGGTGATAAGGGCTAGCAAAAGAGAGATAGATTGGGATGAAGGGGGTTTTAGACTAGAAATGAATAGGGTGGCAGCTTCGAGTTGGTGGAATAAGGTGTTGGGGCTGAGTTGGGAGGGCGGAGGGAGATGGTTGAGAGAGAATATGGAGATTCACATCGGAGAGGGAGATTCAACACTCTTTTGGCACCATTGTTGGATAGGGGAGACGAGATTGAGAGACCGATTCCCTCGGCTTTTTCGAATAAACAATAATTAAGGGGGCCTCATAAAAAATATGGGGGTTTGGATCGAAGGATCTTGGGAATGGAAGTTAGAATGGATTCGGGAGCTGAGGGATAGAGACGTTTACCAAGTCAATAATCTTATTTCTCTCCTTAACAACTTCATTGTGAAAGCAGGTGAACTTGATGGGTGGAAGTGGAAGCTTACACCGAACCGGAATTTCTCTGTCAACACAGCATACAAAGCAATATGCCAGGCACCAAGAACAATCGAACAACGAAATGAAGCTCCGAATTTCCAAATCATTTGGAAAGCAGCAGCGCCACATAAGGCGAAAATCACGGCTTGGAGAATTATGAAAGATAGAATGGAAACTTGCTATAATCTGATCAGAAGACAAGTGGACATCCCAATTTCGGAAGCAGAATGTGTTTTTTGCCAGGCATAGATTGAAGATACCAACCACCTTTTTTTCTCCTGCCACAGAATCACCGAAGTCTGGTACGACATCCTCTTATAGCTTGGTAAGCAGTCGGTGTTACACTTCTCAGTGAAAGAACACCTTCTTGCCTTCATGAACCTTGGTAATAAGGGAGATGGTAATTTTTTAAAGAGTGTTTAGTTATGCATTGTTTGGTGTATTTGGAATGGAAGAAATGAGTGTAAATTCAACAAGGGCAAATGGAGCAAAGAGAAAATGGTCCGCGAGATTAAGACAAGGCTTTGGACGTGGAGGGCGGCTTACAACTTGGAGGTCTCAGCAGGAGATTTTAAATCTTGGATTTCCAACAATCGTATTCTGGATTGATTGAGTGCTGATGTTTATTTTTTGGAGATGAAATCTCCGTCTTTTCTTCGCTATTGTTCTTCCTTTTCTTTACTTGTTGTAACTCTACTCCTCTTTCGGTACCTCTGGTACCAAATTTATTTATAAAGCTTATTTTCCTGATAAAAAAAAGTAGCATAATCAGCAAGGGAATAAAATGATGTATGTGATGGCACATTAAGATTATTCAAGGGGGACCAACCTCTTATCTATCAATGGAAAAATCTCTATGTGTGGCGTTTCTGCATGAACATATATAATCAACAATTCACTCAAACCTACTTGAAAATATATTGCAATATTTTAATCGGTTGCGTGCGTGTATTAATTTAATGATAAATTATCGAATTCGAGTTATTATTATACGATCTTTAAAATTATTTATTTGTTGACCCCAAGAAATGTGGTGGTTAAAAGGTCCGATCAAGTTCAAGCATCCTGTTACACTGTTACGCGATCTTTAAATTATTTTTTTAGTTCATAAAACAAAATGATGGGATAAATTGGTTAATAGATGATTGTTTGAGATTAAAGCTTTCATATTCAAGCCCACCATCAAATAGTTTTTAAGATTATTTATTCATTCGCAAAAGAATTAAATGACGGGATAGTAAATTGTATGTGTGTAAGTAGGGCCGGATAATCGGTTCGGTTCGGTTTTAATCGAACTGGTTTACCGGTTAACCGAAATCAAAAACCGAACCGATTTGTACTTCGATTAATCGGCTAATCGATTGATTTCTGAATTCGCTCTGAAATCCAGTTAATTTGATTAACCGGTTTAAATTGAGGCAGATTAACAAATTCAACTGGTTTAATCACCTGGTACTGATCTAGAGAACTATAAGCCCATGACCGTAGCTTGCTATAACCTTCTTGGTACTGAGCAGGACCATTCACTCTGAAAATCATGATATACACAAAGTTGTCAAATTCTAAACTCCTGTCAACGAGGATGGACACTCTTCTTCAATTTTCCTTTCATGAATTCAACAGAAACACCACAAAGTCGCAACTTGTCGATATCAATACAAAGAAAAAGCAACGGTCTAATCAGGATAGCTAATAATTATCAATTTGCAGCTAACAAGTGAAACTCTCGTACAACTCGAGCTGTAGACCTACTAAAAAAACACAACCAAACAAGTTGTATTCACTAAATATGGCTCAAATTCTGCGGAAATTGCTCGGAGAAAAAAAGGATTTGTTTAGCAATATCAGGATCAATCTGTGCAGTGGAGGAAACGTTGTTGCCTTTGCTGTGTTGTTGCTTCTCTTGCTGAAGAGCGAGGCCAGCTTGCTTGAAACCCCTCTTGTCCAAGTACGCCAGAACCACTTTATCGATCTCTTCTTGGCTATTTTCTAAATTGTAAATTTGTAATATAATAAAATATAAATTAATTTATTAATTTAATAATTAAACCGATTAATTCGGTTTAACCGATTAACCGACCGGTTAAACTGATTAACCGATTAACTGGAAATACAAAAATCGATAACCAAACCGAACCGGTAAAAATTGATTATTGATTAACCGATAATCGATTTTTTCGGTTCGGTTACGATTTTAACCGAATAACCGAAACCGGTTTACCAGTCCTATGTGTAAAATAGATAAACAAAATTTAAAATGTCAAATGTGACGAACTCAATTTATAAAAATCGTTGATGAGAGTTGAATATAAAAAATGTTAATTTCAAAAATGCTTAGCCTACCACTCATTCCGAATTTTATCATATTCATGAATAATTATACTCCTTTCGTCCACAAAATTTGTATGGTGGAGTGAAGAGTATGGATTTTAATAGATGATTAGGATGTGTATAAAATGTAGAAGATGATCTACCAAAATTGAGTGAAAAAAAAAAAAAACAATCCACCAAAATTAATGATGGGTGAGTATTTTGCAAATATTGACTGTGACTGAAGTTTAAAATATATGGGGTAATTTTCAAAAAATGAAAACATACAATCTTTGTAGATTGGATGAAAATAATAAACATAGAATTTTCGTGGGCGGAAGGAGTAGTTTTTAGTTACTGTTTTGGGTCCTTATTTTTTGATTTGTGTATTTTCTTTGTTTATCTTCTTTCTTGTTTATTCCACAATTTAATGTTATTCTATCCTTTTTATTCTACTTCCTCAGAGCTTTCAAACATTGATATATAATATTTGCTTTTTGTCGTCATTTTTTAAAGTGAAAATCAATATATAACAATCATCTTCACTCAAATAATTATTTATGCCAAATGTTGGGAACCTTGTGGAATATCCTAATCCTTGTTTTGATGATACCAAAATTCATAGGATTTAATTGTAATAGACTAGAATTGTTTTGAACTCAAGTGTTAGAGTTCGTTTCTAGTTTAGCTTGCGGTGTCGAAGACTGAAGACTGAAGAACGAAGGACTGAAGACTGCAGATACCAACTGAAGTATCAGTTGAAGAATCAGTTGAAGACTGATTACTTAATGCGCGCAATGGACTGATACTAAAGTCAAGTATCAGTTGAATATTCCTCCTCGGACTGATCTTCCAACGTTCAGAGGAAGCCACGTACGCAAAAGTACAGTCGCATTAAATGCAGAGATCTCAGGATCTTATCTCTGCAGAGGTCATTTCTATCTGGTGGTTACTTTTCAGAGATGTCACATCTCCTGTCCATCAAAGAGAGCCGTTTCCACTCAGACAAGGAACCTCGAAGATTGAAGCCTCAGCCCAAATTCGAATTGCTCTCCAACGAAAGAAATCTTGAGGACGATTTACGCCAACGGATCTATTCAAGAGTTCTCCTACAAATAGCGCTCGAGGATCACTTCAACCTTCACCGATTCAACGACATAAGCTGAAGCTCTGCCGAAATTGCTACTCAGCCTTAAGCTTAAACTCCCCAAAGCTTGAATCGAAGAAGAGAATTCCAAAGCCAAAATCAGTCACTGCTGATTACATACATTCTCTTAGACCTTAGGCAAAACTCTGTTCACCCAGAAGCCAAAGGTCAAACTTGCTTCAAAGAACTTGTTCTTTGTAAGTATAGTTGACACTCGTTCAAACCTCCCCCCATAAGAGTGTTTTGAGTGATTCGGAGATCAGAAGGGTTTTCTGTCTCTGAGAGTCTTAGCACGGGTTGTGTTAAGCAAGAGAAATCCGACGCGAGTGAAGCGTGGGTACTGAAGAATGATTTTCTTCAGTGTACGGTTGTGTGCACCCGGCAAGCACACGGTTTGGTTTGCAGTGCACCTGTTAAGCACTTGCGGAGTGGATTGTTGGTCTGATCAACCAACCGTGGATGTAGGAAAGGGTTTTTCCGAACCACGTAAAAGTCTCTGTGTTGTTTACAGCTTTCAGTTTTACATTCCTACTTGTGTTATTTCAATTGATAAACTGAATACTGATTAACGGCAAAGAGCAACCTAATAACCAACAACGTGCTCCACCGAGGTTATTGCGAAACTAAGTTTAATTTCCGCTGCGTATGATATCAGTCTGACTGATCTATCATCTGATAGTCAGAAAGAGTGATATCATCTCTGTTTTAGCAAACACGACTGAAGCCCTTACTTGCATCAGTTAAGTTCCAGCAACTTAACTGATAACTCTTTACTGAAGAGCTTTCAGTATCAGTCGTCAACCCTGTTTGGTCAAAACTGATTTCAGTAAAACAGGCGTCTTTGTTTGCATACAAAGTTTCATTTTGATCTCTGACTGAGATCCCTCTGATTGAGGATTGTTTAAAAATAGCCCATAGGTGTATTCCCCCCCCATACACCTATTCGAGACCCTCAGGACCTAACACCAAACAACTTTCAAACATTAATATATAATACTCGCTCCGTTCCAATTCAATAGGTTATTTCTTAAAGTGGAAAATCAATACATAACAAACATCTTCACTCAACTCATTATTTACATCAAATGTCATCATGACACAAAAATAATTATCTATCTTTTCACTTAAAAAGAATATCTTCATTCTCTCTTCTATGTTTTTTACAAATATATCATAAAAAAAGTTATTTTCTCCCTTCTATTTTATTATAACTTATTTGTTTCCTTGTGCCCTAGTCTCCCTTTATCCTATAAAAATAGTCCTAGCATAGAGTGACACGAGGGTCTCACCTTAAATGTAGTGTTGTGACGGAATAGGATTAAAGAGCACAATCAAACAGAAAACGTAAAGAAGACACAGATTTACGTGGTTCACCAATTTGGCTACATCCACGGGTAGAGAGGAGAACATATTTTATTATTCTGCTAGGGTTACAGATTACAGATCTCAACTATATATTGTACTGAGATAAGACACCCAAATTGGGCCTAAAGCCCAAAACTGATTTTGACCAAAGAGAGAAATTCAAGACATATCAACAAGTGTTAATAATGATAATTAATTGTAGATAGGGTCCCATCATATGGTAGAATGAGTGAATAAGTTAATATATGGAGGACAATCTATTGTGGGTAGTGTTCATAAATACAATATAACTATTTTTTGTGAACATTCCAAAAAAAATTATGACCATTTTTACAATACGAATGGAGTATTAAATCTGGACGAAGAGAGTATTAACTTGTTGGACTCGAGTGAAGAGTACTCTAAAAACCATCATTAAATGGAGACCACAGAGTCATGTAATCCAAACAAGAAAACACTATCGAGGTTTTCAAAATCCATCAATGTAAGATCATCTCTAGTACCATTGAACCTCTTCAATATTTAATTAATTTATATTTATTATGCATTAGCAATATTCTATTCAACTCAACCACGCTTATATTTATGGTTTATCAATGAAAACTCCAATCATGATTGTATTAATTAATTAAAAGCTTTCTTTTTCGGGTTTTGAATTTTATTAAATATATTTTGACGGAGAAGAGTAATTTCATTTTGTAACTCATGGCATTGGTTTCAAGTGGGTAGTTGGTAAATCTGCTCTCTGGACTGGGACACCCCGTTCTTCCATATTTAGAAGAATTTATTTTATCTTAGAAGTAATTATGATTTACAGTCGGGCAAAGAATATAAATTTTTATTTTAGAAAAAAAATTACGAAATCAACTTTTAATTAGAATGCAATTGCTTAATAGATTAACTGGTCAAATTTAATTTTAAATTAGATTTTAAAAAAAACACTTTGAAAACCAGCTAAAGGCAAGCCAGATGCGAGATGGCCTCAGATATTCGTAAATGAGCAGATATTTTGGCTGTTTGGAGTTAATTGAGATTATTGGGCCAAAATAATTGAATAAGATTAAATAGAATTTAATTAAGATTAAGAAAGAATGGACAACTTTTCCACCCCTATAAAAATTCGGGAAATGCTGTTTGGCCTTATAATTATTAAATTGAGGTTTATTATAAAAGAAAAGAAAAAAGATCATCCCTTGAAAGCACAAAGACGCAAACTAAGGGCACGAAACTCGAAAGGAGATCGTAAAACTAAGAAGACTAAATAAAAACATCTCAATACCGAAATTCAGGATAGTCATCCATTTCATCCGATCAATGGCCATGGACAATATTATTCATTGCACGCATACTGGGACTATTGCTAAGGTCAACCACAAAATCCTTCGGCTTGTAACCCATTTCTTCCACATTCCTGAAATGACTTTTAATGCTACCTTTCGAAACTGCATGCACATGCTCCCTTTCCTTTCCCGAGCCCTTTGGACGGCCACGTCCTCGCTTAGGCTCCGAGAGCAACTGCATCTCCTGATTAACCTGCTCCTCTAACCGATTTATACGACTACCAATATCTTTCGGAGTAGGATTGAACTGCTTATCACCAACAATCTCCTTTTGAATCAGAGAATTAACCTTCTGACTCGCTAAACCTGCCCCAACCACCGACTGCTGCTCCGCCACTCCCACAGGCTATCCTCCAACCTGCAGCAGCTGCTGCCGAGCAATAAGACTCTACTGCGGCTGCTGCCGAGAAGCCCTCTCAAGAGGCATCAGAGCCTTTGGCAATGAAAGTATTTGCTCAAGTCTTTGGGCCTTGATGACATTCTCAAGCGCCAAAGTTTTCTTTCGCAAGCTACTGCCCTCTTTCTCTGAATCCGCAGCAGCTGCCACATTCTCCGTTGGATTCACGACTCCATCCGGCGTCTTCATCTCTATATCTTCAACCACATCCTCGTCGTTTCCATCCAACTGACCTGACATTTGCACCTCAGCTCCAACAAAACCCTGATAAAAAATTCCTGAAGATCTAAGGCTAAATCGCGGCCATCCCTCTCGTTCGCATCCTCCTGGGACGTCACAACCTGTTCCATAACCGAGGTATCCTCAACCGCCAGAAGAGAGAAGAAATTCCCAGGGTATGATCCCCACGGAGCAATAATATTTGAATCCTGCACCACCGTGACAGCAACAGCCTTAGCTCCCCGCTCCACCGTGTTACCGACCATGTGCCTATGCTTTTCATTTACCGCCTTAGGATGAGGCTTCTGAACTATCGGAGGCTGCTTCAACATATACACATCCGCCGGCTTATCACGATTCTCCTCCCCCGACACCACTGATCTATTCTTGCGATATTTATCTGGAGAATGTCCCGTTATTTTGCAACAGCTACAATAAAGAGGTAAATTTTCACAAACAAACTCAACGTGTAAGGAGAGATCCCCTCCATCAATTAAAGAAGTAGTAGGAAGAGTTTGAGACATATCCATTTCAACAAGAATCTGAGCAAATTGCCTGAAGTCACGCTCTGCCGACGCTCCGTCAATCTTCAAGGGATGACCCAAATACCTGCCAATGCCTGAAATCACCTGTGGGTTCCAGTATTCTATCAGGAGGCAAGGTTTCTTTGAAAGGGTCGAAATTGCGAGACCACTCCCGGAGCCGAAGATAACCTTTCGAAAGTTCCCAAATTGTCTTTCCCTTCGCTATAGCCTTATCTGCAACCGAAGTAAAGCAAAGCGTAAAGTAGCCTTTTTCCAAAGGAATCAATTGCCAAATAGAGGATACACTATGTTAAGAAAGTGATAAAACCAGAAAGAAGAACATAAAGAAGAAGATGAAGAAAACTTTTATTCTCTGATAACTCGCTTACCAAAGAAGCTTCACCTTTTATACAATTACTATCACGCAAAGTAGGTAAGCCGTAAAGCATGTGACCTCACACAAGTATCTAACTACTAAAGCAGAAAAAGAGGAAAAGATAACAACTCGGAGAGTGACGTTCACGTGCTGCATGCATGAGAGAGATAATAGAAAGAGAGAGAACAAGAGAAATCCCTCAAGATGGAGCATAAATGTTGAGAAAGCCCATCTTGACCATAATACTCTGAAGTGCAGGCGCTGGGAGAGCTTTGGTGAGAATGTCAGCCAACTAAAAAGAATTCTTGACATGGAGTGGCTTAATGATGTCTTGAAGGAATTTGTCACGCACGGTGTGACAGTCGATTTCAATGTGTTTCATGCGCTCATGAAACACAGGATTGCAGCAAATATATACGGCTGCTTGATTATCACAATATAGAGGTGTAGCATGAGGCTGCACGATCCCAAAATCAAGAAGCAAGTTTCAAATCCAAGTAATCTCACAGCTAACTTGTGCCATAGCACGATAATCTGCTTCAGCTGAGAATCTTGATACAGTAGTTTGTTTCTTGGAACGCCATGAAACCAAAGAAGATCCAAGAAACACAGCGAAACCAGTGACTGACCGACGGGTAGTGGGACATGCAGCCCAGTCGGCATCGAAAAATGCTGAGAGATCCAGAGAAGAATTCTTGTCAAAGAATAAACCGTAGCCAATAGTGCCTTTTAAATATCACAAGACACGTTCAGCAGAAGCCATATGCCCTTCACAAGGCTTGGACAAGAATTGGCTAAGATTGTGGACAGCAAACGTGATGTCCGAACGTGTCAAACAAAGATATAATAAACGTCCAATAGGTCTTCTATATCGTGAAAGATCAGCGAGAGGAGGACCTTCCTCTAGTTGGACATGAACACCAAACTCCATAGGTGTAGATGCAGGTCTACAATCAAGCAATGGAGTATCCTTAAGGAGATCCAAAACATATCTGCGTTGACAAAGTGAAATGCCTTTGTGACTGCGAGAAATCTCAAGACCAAGGAAATAAGATGGCCTTCCCAAATCTTTGTACTTGAAATGTCGTCCCAAAAACTCTTTGAAACTGCGAACCATATCATCATCATTGCTGGTGAGCAGAATATCATCAACATATACCACAAGACCAAGAAATTTTCCATTGTCTTGTTTATAGAAGAAATAGTGATCACTGGCTGATTGCATCAATCCATATGCACTGAGAACCTCTGAAAATTTCAGAAACCATTGCCGTGAAGCCTGCTTAAGGCCATACAAGGATCTTTTCAATTTACAAACTGATCCAGGGGGATAAGTTGCGCTATTTGCATCCAGAAGACCTGGAGGAAGCTCCATGTATATATCCTCACTTAATTCTCCATACAAGAAAGCATTGTTAATGTCAAGGTGACACAATGACCAACCTTTGATAGCAACAAGAGTAAGCATGATTTTCACAGTCACTAGCTTGGTTACTAGGGAAAATGTGTCAAGATAATCAACTCCTGCCTGCTGTGTGTACCCTTTAGCCACCAAACGGGCTTTGTACCTATCCAAAGTCCCATCTGCAAAGAATTTCACACGAAAGACCCCATTTGCAACCAATGGCAAAATTATCAGGGGGCAATGAGGTTATAAACCAAGTATTATTTTTGATAAGAGCTTCCAATTCTGCCTGCATGGCTTTCCTCCATTCAGCATACTGTGAGGCTTGATGATAAGAGGAAGGCTCAGGGATGGAAGAAATAGAGCAGATAAGCCTGAAATAGGCAGAAGAAATCCTAGAGTAAGAGATGTATTTGTGAAGTGGGAACGGAGAAACATTGATAGAGTTGCAAACATAATCTGAAAGATGAGTGAGAGGTCTCACTGTTCTTCCTGACTTGGTGACAAGTGCAGGAACAACAGATGAAGAATCTGAAGTGTGAGGGGAGTGTATTTTTTTAGGCTGAAGCAGAAGTCTCAGTAGGAAAAGTGAACTGAGACTCTGGAAAAGAGGAAGGTAAGACATGTGAGAATGGAAAAACAGTTTCATGGAAGACAACGTCTCTACTTATGAGAATTTGATTGGTTTCAATATCTAGGACCTTATATCCCTTGTACCCTGAGGGATAACCCAGGAAGACACATTTTGTGGCTCTTGGAGAAAATTTGGATCTATGCCTATCTAATGTAGATACAAAGCACAAACAGCCAAAAACTTTCAAGTGAGAATAAGAAGGAGATTTCTCAAATAATATCTCAAAAGGGTGTGGAGTTGTGAGGCAAAACAGATGATGGAGTTCGATTAATGAGGTAAGATGTTGTATGAATGCAATGCCCCCAGTATCCTATGGGTAAATGAGACTGAAAAAGGATACTCCTAGCCACATTCAAAAGGTGTTGATGCTTGCATTCTACCCTTGCATTTTTTTGGGGAGTGGAGACACAAGAATGGTGAACTATAGTCCCATATTGAGAGTATAATTCCCCCAAACTGAACTCGGGGCCATTGTCACACCTAATCACTTGTATATTTTTGCCAAATTATGTTTTAATGGTGCTAAAGAACTGTGTAAGAATGTTTCTGACTTTAGATTTATACTTCATCAAGAAAGTCCAAACAAATCTTGAAAAATCATCAACAATAGTTAAGATGTAAGAATAACCATCAATAGTGGGAGTTTGGTAAGGACACCATATATCACAATGAATTAACTCAAAAACTTCTTTAGATACATGCTGTGATTCTGGGAATGGTAATCTTTTCTGCTTTGCTAGAGGGCAGATTGTTTACAAGAGTCTAGAGACAAAGTTTGAGCCAGAAGCTGCAACTTATGGAAAGGAAGATGACCTAATCTATTGTGCCACAAATCGGCAGAAACTATAGCTAGAGCTCTAGGGACTGAAGTGTTGAGGAAGGAGGTTGATGTAGCCTCTAAGATATAAAGGTTCCCCAGCTTGCTACCCTTCCCAATCATTGTCCCCTGTGAAGCTCCCTGGATGGTAAAAGAGTCATGAGTAAAAAGTACTGAACATTTATTTGTTGCAGTAAGAGCACTCACAGAGATCAGATTATAGGCAAAAGATGGAACACATAACACAAATTTAAGATGGAGTGAAGGTGTGAGTATAATGGTGCCTATAACAGAAACCTGAGCACTACTACCATTGGGCAAATTCACATGTGTGTTATGTGTAGTAGATTTTTCTGTAAGAAGGGAATGATCATTACAAAAGTGGTGTGCAGCTCCTATATCAAGCAACCACAAGGGAGAGGCAGTAGCAGAACAAACAAGAGATTGGAAAGAAACAGTACCACTGAATGGAGTAGTAGCAGATGCAGATGTAGAAATCTCTCCAACACTGTGTTCTGAAAATAGGAGAAGCAGAGTTAGTATTCTTAAGAGCTTGCATTTGATTTTACAAAAATGACAACATCTGTGTCATCTCAGCTGCTGATAGAACATTGTTGGTCTTTGATGGAGGAGCAGGTTCTGTACTGATTTGATTTATAGATCTCCCATTCTCCTGCATATTACTCCGAGGTTTCCCTTTTCCTCTGCCATAGCCAGGAGGATAACCAATAATAGCAAAACATTTGTCAATTGTGTGGTTTGTTTTACCACAGTGAGTGCAGAGCAATTTTCCTTTATTACCTCAACCTCGAGCATAACAGTGGCATTGGCAATAGATCCAGAAGATTCAACTTTAAATTGAGGCATCGGAGGAACATATTCAATAGCTCTTTGTGATGAGGACTAGAATACTCATCAGCGTTGTGCTTGGCAATACAAGAACATCTTACTTGATTACTATTATTGTTATTATTATGACAGGAACTAATGAACGTAGGTCTAACTAAAAAGACTTGCTAACAAATGAATACGAAGAGTCAATCAGCCTTGACCAAAGTGCAGAGTTGCTGCCTTGCTAGAGTGCAACACCACCAGCGCAGAGCAGAGCAGCGCAGCAGAGCTGCGCAGCCAGAGCAGAGCAGCGCAGCAGCGCAGCAAAGCTGCGCAGCACAGCAGCACAGCCAGAGCGCAGAGCTGGCCTTGCTAGAACCGGAGTTACCCGCTTCACCAACGAAGGACAACGTAGATGGGTCAAATCAAGACTAAGGTGTATTAAAGCATTAAAGGGCCTAAATCCAATTATTAAAGTCCATGGGCCTAAGGCCTTTAGGGCTCACTCTCACATCTATAAATAGAAGATTAACATTAGCATTAGGATCATAGTTTATTTGGGAGCAACGCACTTGTAAAATGTATAATTATCTCGAAATATAGTGGAAGAACTCGAAGAACGCCCGTGGATGTAGGTCTTAACGACCGATTCACGTAAATCCTGTCTCGATTATTGCTTTTTAGATTAGGCGTTGATATCATGCTTCACCACTTTGTCTTTCCTCTTGCAAAACAAGAGCAAAAATCCTTGACAAAGAAGGAAAATGAGTCATAGATATAATTTGAGATCGAATCTGAGAAAAAGAGTGATGAAGACTGAAATATGCACCAGCACTGTGCTAAATATAATGGGAACATTTCTATTTATGCTTATGATTAGTGTTATTATTATTAAGCTAACCAATGCAGGTTTAATTGAAGACTTGGGATAGTAAAAGAAATAATAGAGCTACCGGCGTAGTCAAGCAAGCATAGGCGACTCAGACCAAGGTCAATGTATTAAAGGGGCTTAAGCCCAATTATCTTAGGGAATGGGCTTGAGGCCCTAAGGCTTATTTACATGATTATAAATAGAGACTTAGTAGTGGGTTAGGGGGGATCATCTCATTATTCATTCATCTCTTGTAAAATGTAATTCTCTCGAAGTATAGTGAAAAAACCCCAAAACACCCCGTGGACGTAGGTCTTCTCGACCGAACCACGTAAATCCGGTGTCGTTTACTGCTTTTTAGTTTAGGTGTTGGTTTCCCGTTTCACCAAAGAGGAATTTAAACCGATTAAAAATTACATAGAACACTCCTGCATTTGATACTCATTCCACTTCTTAGAACTATGACAGCGGCAGGTATCGTAGGTACACCATCTATTGGGTTGAAAATCTCTGTATTCATCCCATAGAATGCACAATTTGGTGAAGTAGGATCCCACATCCTCTGATCCTTGCTTCAAATTGTGCAATTGTTGCTTTAGTTGGCAGATTCGAGCCAAATTTCCTTGAGAAAAATGATCTCTAAGATCGTTCCATATAAGCATCGTCAATAAACATGATGCTAGAACTGATCTCAGGGATAACGGAGTTATGAATCCAAGAGACCACCATACTGTTACAACGCATCCACTGCGTGTAAGTGTTTTCAGTTGGATGTGGCCGCTCAATAGTTCCATTGACGAAGGCTAGCTTGTTTTTCGCCATAAGCACTGTGGTCATCGAACGGTACCAACAGGAGTAATTAGATCCAGTGAGCTGCTGTGTAACGAGCTGAACACCGGGATTATCACTATGTGATAGGTAGAGTGGGTTAGATGGATCCTCGTGAGGAGGGAGAGGAGAAACATTCTGTGGCTTGGGAGGAGCCATGAGAAATCAGCGGAAGCAATTTTAAGCTCTGGATACCATGTTAAGAAAGTGATAAAACCAAAAAGAAGAACATAAAGAAGAAGATGAAGAAAACTTTTATTCTCTGATAACTCGCTTACAAAAGAAGCTTCACCTTTTATACAATTACTATCACGCAAAGTAGGTGAGCCCTAAAGCGTGTGAGCTCACACAAGTATCTAACTACTAAAGCAGAAAAAGAGTAAAAGATAACAACTTGGAGAGTGACGTTCACGTGCTGCATGCATGAGAGAGATAATAGAAAGGGAGAGAACAACAGAAATTTCACACACTCCATAAAGTTTGAAGCTCCAACTTCAATTCCAGAGTAGATCGTGGCTTATCTCCTGTCTGCAGTAACAGACGAATGTTCGAAAGCCTTGATCTCCTTAAGGTAAATCTCTTTCGGCACCTTGAGGGAGAATTGATCTCCCTCCTTCATTAGACGCAGATCATGATAAATATGAGCAGCCAAATTTGGTCGTTTAACCGATCTCTTGAAATTAAAGTAGCAGCAGCGTACGAAACCCTAGCTTCACTCACATGCACATTAGGTTTCGTGGTATTGTTCATGGTACCAGAAGTATTAGCTTCCTGGTTAAGGTTTGTGGTTTGTACGGTTGCAGCGATGTAGCAGAAGTCGGGCTAGGCCCAACGGCGGCAACGCCGCTAGAAATCCTTGGCAAAGAACCAGCCATGGCGTGAGGCGGCTGATTCAGGAAGTAGGGTTTTTCGACAGGCGGAGTTCTTGTCGCATCAAAATTAGAGAAAACCAGGGGAAGGTTGAGAGCTCCCTAATCTCGAAGACTTGCCAGCGAACCCATCGGCAGACGAATGATGACGGCGGAACTAGGGTTTTGTAGTGGCTAGGGATAGCATGGAGAGAGAAATAGTCTGATCATCCTCCGGGACAGCCTTGATTTTTTTTTTAACTCATGTATTTAACATTTTAAGTTTAAAAATTAAATAAACAAAGCTGGCCAAAATCAGCTAATTATACGAATTAAATAAACAAAGTTGTCCACAATTAGCTAACTTGATTAGGTGTGTACTAAGTTGACTAGATTGATTATAATTTACAAACATAATATATAGGGTTAATGGCCAAAAAATACACGAACTATCACCAAATTTGCAAATTGCACATGACCTTCAAAAATGGCCTCAAAATACACCACCTTTTAATTTTGTTGTAATTTGCACATGCGTTGACCATCCCTTAAATCTTAGATGACGTGTCTCCCGGAATTTGCAGACGTGGACATACCGGCGATCATACAAAACGACATCGTTTTGTGAAGCTTTTTTCAATTAAAAAAATAAAAATTAAAAAAAGAAAAAAACGATATTGTCACCCCCACCCCCCCCCACCCGCTTCCGCCGGCGCGTCGCCGCTCACCCCTTCTTCTCCAAATCTCGGCTGCCGCCTTCCTCCTGGACCGGCGAACCGCCCAGATCCAGACGAAGCGTCGCTTCTCCAAATCTCGGTCGCCGGCTTCGACCTGGAAATGAGGCTCAGATCTGGAAAAATTGAAAAATAGGCAAGAGGAGTTGCCACCATGGCTGCAAAACCCGGTTGCATTAGATCCGTCGCGTCCCAGATCCGCCGCCATCCTCCATCTCCGCCGCGTCGCACAGCGCGGCCTCATATCCAGCCGCCACCTTCCACCACCACACCACGACACAAACACCACACAAATCCCCAAATTGGCAGAACCCCCAAATCCCCCACAACCCTCCTCCGCCTCCAACCTTCCAAAATCGGAGTCGAGCCGGATGAAATCGAAGGAGTGGTGAGGGAAAATCTATGTTAAATGGGAAGAAATCCCCAGATCTAAAGCCACAATCCTTGCGTGGTGTGTGTGGGTTGGAGAAGGTTAGAGGTGGCGGTTGGGGATCTAGGAGGCCGAGGGCCCGATTTGGGGATCTGCAACCATGGCGCTCCTGGCGGTGGAGGAGGATGAAAGCGGCAGCATTGTTGGAGACGATGGGTTTGAGGGAGGCGGACGAAGAGGCGACATGGCGGAGGAAGACGGAGTAGGTGAGGCGGGGGAGGTGGCGGCGTCGAGAAACCAGCCGCCACCAGTCGCGGCTGCGGCGGCCTCACCCTCGACCACCTCCGCTGCTCGCTGTAGAAGACGCCGGAGGGCTGGAGGATTAATGGTGAAGAGAAGGATTATTTGTCAATTTCTCTCTCTCTTATGCCACATGTATAAAAAAATTACATTGTTTTTAATTTTTATGCCACGCGTATTGCCACGTCGTTGCCGGTCAACTTTAATTATAGCCGGAATTCTTGCCGTGTGCAATTCACGATTAAATTAAAAGGTCATGTATTCTGAGGCTATTTTTGAAGGTCATGTGCAATTTGCAAATTCGGGCAAACTTCGTGTATTTTTCGGCTATTAACCCTAATATATATATACTACTTAAAAATATATTTTTTTTTATAAATTAATAGTATTAAATAAAAAAATTTAAAGGTCACGCCACAGGAAATTCGAACGCGAGACCTTTAACCTTAGGCATTAAACCCTTACTATTTGGCCAACACACGCACACACTTAAAAATATTTCTTGAAACCATTTAGGGGTGTCAAGAATGAGTAATTAAGCCCCTAGTTTCTCGAGCATTGTGAAAATGCATAATAATGATTGTTAAAAGAGTAAGCGCTTTGGTGGGATACAAGCTAGATACCACATCTCATCTCACTTCCCTTTTTTAATATCCTTTCCGGTTTTCACTTTTAACCTAATTTTATTCGAGTCGTAAAAAAAAACCTAGTCCAAACAATAAAAATGAATAATAAAAAATCTAAATTTCAATTGTATTAAAAGTTAGGGCAAATTGCATGAAAATACCCCACTTTAATCCAAATTTGATTTTTTGACAATCTTTTTTTTTGTTGCAAAAATTTGAACGAACTTTCAATTTGTTGTAATGTCCGTCCGGAGATACCTTCCATGCAATTTTTGGTTGCAATGTCTATCATATCACTACATGGATGCAATGAAATGAAAGCCTTACAGGAAGGTATCTCCGGACGGACATTACAACAAATTGAAAGCTCGTTCAAATTTTTGCAACAAAAAAAAGATTGTCAAAAAATCAATTTGGATTAAAGTGGGGTATTTTCATGCAATTTGCCCTAAAAGTTATAAGTTTAATTTCGTCCACATGTGTGAATTATATTTTATTATTTAATCTAATTTAATTATTAATTTGTGAGTAGATTGATTAAATCAATTATAATATGCATGTATTCAATTTCATGAACTTTATCTTTTATCTAAAAAAAATGTTCAAGTCTTTACGTCCGTCCAATTAATTACTAGTAATATATTTTACCGACATGAAGACTTCAAATATGTAGCTTATTGATGGTTGTAGTCCTGTTGTCCAATAAATTAATATCTTACGACAGTAGATACATACTACTTTTGGGATATTATCATAAAATTTTGTTACTTCCTTTCTATTCAAACACTTGACCCATGCTTTGGTTGGGCTCTCTTAGAGCTTCGAAAGAAATTTAATTAATTTATAAATTTAATATTTATTGTTTGATTTATCTAATGAGTTAATTATTATCTTTACTCGAGGATAATCCAATCATTTAATTTGTTATCCCAAAATAGAAGAGAAATAAAAGAAAGAAAATTTCTTATTAGTGATCCATTTTCATTGTTAAATCAAACATTCAATAAAACTAACACTTATTGTTATCACTCTCCCCCTTTATTTGATTTTATTCCCTTTTCATTTCTTTACTTAAACCAAACAAGCACTAAATATATATTTTGATCGGCATGTGTAGTGACCCAAAATTTTCAACTACAAATAAATTTATTTATTTTTCCTTAAATTATTTTTCCGTTAATTAAATTTTTAAGTCTTATAAGTCGCGCCTAGTTATTGCATGAGCATGAGCATTTAATCACTTCAAGCATTTATTGTTATTATTATTATTATTATCATTATTATTATTATTATTATTATTACTATTATTATTATTATTATTGCATTTATTATTTTAAGTAAGATTTACCCTAATTCATATTTCCTTTGTTACTAAATCAAAATTTTGGAAAGATTTTTCTTGATTGATTTCTCTATCAAAAATAAATCCCTAGCTCCTAGTATAAATAGTACATCTCTTCATTCTTTTTCTCACACCAATTTCCGTCTTCTCTGGAAATCCTCTCTGCTTACTCCCTCTCACTTTTTCGACAACTGTGAGTGTGCAACAATTGTCCTTTTCTTTTTTTTTTTCCTATCTCCTTTAATATTTATATATACGAGTGTAGTTTGATGCATATAAGGTTACGTATATGAGTGTGTTATTCTCTTTTATTATTTTAACTTATGGCCCACCTTTTCATTTGTTTTTTTTATAAAGTTGTAGTTACTCATATATAGGTATGCATATATATATATAGGATTGATGTGCAGAGACTTCTTTTCTTTTGAGAAGCTATATATATATATATATATATATATATATTGAGTTTCTAAGGGGATGACATGTGTTTGCTTAAAAGTGTTTTCAATGCAGTTTATGTTCCAATATGTATTATATACGTGTACATATATACGTTAGCTAATTAGATGATTTTACTTAAGATTTATAAGATTGATGAATCATTATATATGTTCTCTATATATATATATATATATTATTGAAATCTGTATAATAATATTTGTTTCCAACTTGCGTTCCGCCTATGTATATATGTGTTCTTAATTTTTATCTATGGTTAAGTATTCTAATTTTATTTATTTAAATAATAATTATTATATTCTTTCTCATTTATTTATGTTAGTAAGTTGAAATTATTATTATTCTATCAAATACGTATTGTAAATATTGTATATATATTTTTTTGATTAGTAAATTATTAGTAATAATAGACAAAGAGTTTATTTACGAATTCATCTTCATGTGCATTCATTGTTTAAGCATATTTTAATTATGATTTCATTATTCATTTTAGGAACGGCGCGCAAGACTTAATTATTTAATTGCAAGTTTTGCTCAAGAAATGTTAAGGTGGGGTTATAACGTTGCATTTAACATTTATCCTTATTATACGTTTTACTCAATTTATATGTGTGAGAAGCAGGCAGAGCCTCCGGGCTATGAGACAGAAAGTTATAACCTACGGGTTATATGAGATAGAAAGTTATAGCCTACGGGTTATATGAGACAGAAAGTTATAACCTACGGGTTATATGAGACAGAAAGTTATAGCCTACGGGCTATATGAGACAGAAAGTTATAACCTACGGGTTATATGAGAAAGAAAGTTATAGCCTACGGGCTATATGAGACAGAAAGTTATATAGCCTTCGGGCTAAGAGACAGAAAGTTATTGCTTTCGGGCAATATGAAAGAGCAGACAGTTTTTATTGCACTTATATTTTGTTGTGATTCTTATAATATGGATAAATGCACCCCACTGAATTTATTGTACTCACCCCAAAATAATATCTTTTTCAGGAGATGACTCGGGCGATGAGAGGCGGGGCGAGTGATGGTCAAGATAAAGAAGAAATAATATTTTATTTTCAATTAGAATAAAGACTCAATTTATGATGTTTAATCACATTTCTCAGTTGGATTTGAATTTTAGTTATTTAAGTATTAAAATCTTATTTATGTTATTCAAAGTGCATTTTATTATTTTAATGAAAAATTGGGGCGTCACAGCATGTGTGATAGACTAGTTCATCGCTATTCAGCTATCCTTGTAGCGATGAATCAACATTCACGACGGACAATTTTGTTGCCAAAGTTAACAATGGACTTGCATTCCGTCGCTAATATTCTAGAGAAGAAGGACTTGAATTTGAAATACATTCATCACTGAGAGCATCTTCAACCCAAATCAAAAACCTATAAAATCTTTGCTCCAATCTAACACCAAAACTTATCTCTATTCACGTTTTTTTTTATTTGGTGAATAGTAAAAACTATATTTGAGTTTATACTATTCACGAATCTATAAAAGCAAACAGTGGTTATATATTGCATAATATATATGTTGATAAATTTCACCAAACAAAGTGTGGATGAAAAAATATAACAAAAAAGAAACATATTTCAATTCGATCATGTAACATAATTTACTTGAGAATATTCAAATTTGGGTTACATCCAACTAGGAGCATAAATTAAGGTAGGCTCATGCTAAAACTGCTCTCTCCCTCCAATAAAAGTAGCTCTAAAAGAAAGTGATATAAATTTTAATAAAAGTACGTAATTAAGTACGTTAATTATAAAATTATTATTACTAGTGATTCATTTGTTATATTATGAGTGGAAAAAGAGATTTATTTTAATGAATTATATGTGATAGAATTAGTTAATAATTAAGTTGATAAATTAAAAATAATATATTATAGAGTGATGTTCATGAATAAAAAGTAATTATGTTTTGTTAACTTACCAAACTACCAAAAGATTACTATTTTTATGAGAGGAAGTGAGTGTTAGATGAAAAAGAAATATGCCAGCATGTATGTCAGCTTGACTAAGAGTAACACCACTAACAAATGTAAGTGGAATATCTACGTCAAGGGGAATTGAAAACAGTAGTTCATTCCGACACATAATTAATTTTATTCAACTTATAAACACTCCACTATCGCTACTAATATACTTTTATACAGTATAATATTTGCTTGTGTGTGTGTCTAGCTGATGACGGCTTCCCATTTTTAACATAATATATATGGCCTTTAGCCAAATATAACACAAACTTCTACTTATTATTTCTTTTCTGTTTTTCTTTTTGTCTAGGAGGAAACGTTTCACTATTAATAATTTGTTATCTCGACAGAAAATTGCAGCTTTTTCACCAATTGGGAAAAAATATATATGTAATAATTCTTTTTTGTATGAGCGACAAAATATATATTGGACTATAATATATTCTTCCAACCTTCTTAACCTACTTTTAAAAATAACTACTATACGCCCATTCGTACGATGCACGACGCACAACGAAATTAAATGATAAATTTAAATTAATAAATATAAAAAATTAAAATATAAGCAAATACAAAATATGTTTTAATAAAATATAATAATTCACATCAATTATTCAATAAAATCCTGAATTTAAAAATGTAAATATTTAGTTCCTGAATTTAAAAATGTAAATATTTAATTTATACAAAATGTAATGATAATTATAGTTATTAAATAAATTTAAAAATTATTCGATAATGAAATTTTGTACTATGCATATATTATTCATCATAATAAATATTTTTATACACAAACATAAATAAAAAGTTATAAATTTTTAATGAAGATAAAGAAAATAAAATATTTTAAAATTTACATAGCTTATTTATTTTAAATTCATTTTTGATGATTTTTATACTATATTAAATTTAAGATACATATTGATTATTTTTTAAGATAATATTGTTATTTAATAAACTATATTAAATTTAAGATACATATTGATAATTTTTTGATGATGCTTAGAAAATAATTACAATATAAAAAGAAGATAATAGTGAAATTTTGGTGCATATATAGTGAAGTTTTATCTGTTACAACCTTACAATAAATGGAGATGAATCATTAAAGGGAAACTAAAATTCTAAGACAAAGTTCGATTATTTTATAAATTAAGATAAACCTCTAAATTAGTTAATCTAAAGTACATAATCTATAAAAGTTCCTAGACAATTATTTTTCAATTTACTAATTATTTTTATTAATTGTGAAATTTAATTGCTATAATGGTTACAATTTATATTTTTTATTAGTATAAATTAAAAAATATAAAATGACTTAGTGGAAACCGTGAAATCGTGGGTGCTGCAAAATTTATAACTGTTCAAAATATGCGCAACAATTTAATTCAACAACTTAGGCACAAATTCTTTCAAAATGTTAGCTGTCATTATGATTTTCTAAAAAATCGTTCAATCACAAATTTCAAAATTTTGGAGGGAGTAGTGGCGGGAAAATATAGCCGTTAGACTGCTCTTTTATATGATATATATATAGATTGCATTCATTATTACTTTTACTATCTTTATTTTTTGTGGTACTCATTATCCACTCATCAAATACACAACTAACTTTTATTAAAACTAGTGTCACCCTCCTTTAGGAAGATATCTGAGGGATGGATGGAATGATAAGTAATCTATATTTTGTGCCAATGACATTTTTTATATTAACATACATAGATTATTATTTGTTTTCTTGACCATGAGGTTATTTGCTCTTTTTTTTTTCCGAGTGTAGTTGTCATTGTTTTGTTTTCCGTTATGAGGGTGGTTTCGGATTTACTTCGGGGCGATGGTTAAGTCGGGAGTAGGGGTGTGCAGCGGGTCGGACCCGGACCGACCCGTCGGGTTTGTTGGACCAAAAATTTTGAGAGAACGGACCGACCCGGACCGAAAAATGTGTGCGGGCCGACCCGGACCCGGACCGAACCCGAACAACGGGTCCGCTTCGGTCCGGGTCCGACCCGCTGAGGCCGAAATTATTATTTTTTTCCTATTTCGCTCTTAATTTTCATACATAAAACATAATAAATACGATACAAATACATATCAATATCATAGTTCCATCATTGACAATCCACAACTCAATCTTTAGGGTTAGAAATCTGAAAATTTAATTTTATTAATACTATTTTAAATATTAAATATATAAAAAATAATTAATTTATAAATACATGGGTCGGTCCGGGTTCGGCGGGTTCGACCGGGTTTTGACCCGGACCGACCCGACAAAAGTTCGGTCCAAGAAAATTGGCCCGGACCGGACCAAACATAGGTCTTGGGTCGGTTTGGTCCGGACCGAACACGCCGGTTCGGGCGGGTTTGACGGGTTCGGGTTGGGTCTGCACACCCCTAGTCGGGAGCTTCCGAAGCAAATCCCCTTCCTCATGTTGTTGAGCGTAGAGCTTGATTGAATTAAACTCGAACAAGAACAGATAACGCACAGAATCTCAAGATCCAACACCCTAGAAAACTAGAACACTTTGATTTTACGTGGTTCTGTTCAAAAGAACCTACGTCTACGGTAGAGTCACCAAAAAATTCACTATGAAAACAAGAAAGAATGTTTTACAGATTACAAGATTCGCTCAAGGAGATGAACAAGAATCTAAAACCTCTCAAGAAATCTTTTCTCTCCAGTAACCAGCTAATTTCTTTTGCGATGAACCCTAAGATTACAATTATCTCTCAACAGCTAAAAGAAGTAACAGAAAATGATGCTATATACCACAACAAGTAAAGCGTGAACCATGTTGCTGCACCGAGTTAATTACAACTGATGTGGCTTGGATATCTTGCAACTTAGTCCCTCAAATGTGCATATATGACTATGCACTCCATGTATACGTGGAATTGTCATTAACACCAACAATCTCCACCTTGATGACAACCTTCCACTATTCACAGCTACTCTAAAATTCAGTTCCTCTGCAAGAACATGCCCCATCACAGGGCATCCTTCATTTTGCCTTAAGCAAATCTCAGAACATTTACTAAATCCAAACAATATTTGAATTTAGCACTAGGTAGAAGCTTTGTCAGCATATCCGCTGCGTTTTCTTAAGTTGAAACCTTCACAATCTTGATCTCACCCTTATTGACAACATCTCTGACATAGTGAAATCTTATGTCAATATGCTTGGATCTTTCGTGAAATACCCGATTTTTAACCAAATGAATCGCGCTTTGACTATCACAATTCACCTCCACCACTTCTTGTAAAATTCCCAGATCTGCAAGCATACCTTTTAACCAAGTTGCTTCCTTCACTACTTCTGTAATTGCCATGTATTCAGCCTCAGTAGTAGACAAAGCTACCACCGGCTGCAACATGGACTTCCAGCTAATGGCTGATCCATATAAGGTAAAGATAAAACCTGTTTGAGATTTTCTGGTATCCAGATTTGATGCAAAATTTGAATCAACATAGCCCTTTAATGGATTTCTCTCAAAACTCTCTGCCTTCTTGAACATTATTCCATATTCTGCAGCTCATTTCAAGTATCCGAAAACCCACTTTTGTAATACCCGGGCTTTTGATTACGTGATTAATTGCTTGAGTTTGAGTAATTAAGGTTTAGATCCCTTGTCTGATTTACTTTGTAAAGAGATGAGGAGTTATATGAAGTTCCCTTGTTATTTTTAAGACGTTGAGATGTTCTTTTGATGATGTGTGGATGATGTGGGATTTTAAATCCGTAGTTGAGTTTGAGTATTTGAATAATTCGAGATAATTATTTGAATGAGAACGATGAACTCGGAAGTGAAATCTGAGTCCGTTAAGACGTTTTTGAAATTTTTGACTTTTTGACGATGAATAGTAAAATACGGCTATTTCGTCTTTTTGTCGACTTTCAAAATTTTACGTGCACGTCGTCGAGAAATATTCTTAGTTTTTCGATACGAGTCCAATAATGAAAGTTTTTATTTTTGGACGACGAGTGAATAGTAAACCGGGATTTCTCGATAAACGAACCGAGCTTGTTTATCAGAATTTCGAGAACGAGCTTGCGTTTTCTATATTTATATAGAATTACGAGTGTAATGAAAGTGAGTAGGAGTTAAGAGGACGAGTAACGAAGAATATGGGTAGTTAGTCGTTAAAACGAGACGAAACGAGATATTTAACGACTAAGTGGGATAATATACTATCTAACCTACCCTACCCCTAACCACCCCCAACCGCCCAAACCCACTCACTCACACTATATCACGTTGATATCAGCCACAACACACACACTAACACCTAAAACACACACACACTTCACGCATAACACCATTTTCTTTGGTGTTGGAGCTTTTGACCTCCGATTTGAGCACCGAGACGAGCGTCGATCATCTTTTCGATCACGTATCTAAGTAGGTAAGATCTCTACCTACGTTTTGATGGTTTTCTTTTCGATTTTCGTCGACGTCGAAAAACGTCGATTCTCGACTTTATTTTGAAACGACGTCGGATCGTCGTGAAATTTTAGTATGTTGTTCTTGGGTAGATGTTGAGCATGTTTAATGAAGGGAGTAAGAACGGAACGAACCGTAGCTATGAAACCCATGAGGGCAGCCCCGTTTTTCACATATTAGCTTGTCTTTCGATTTTTGTTTGATCGTTTTGACTTGATATTTGTGCTTAGGGGTATGCTAGAATCGATATATATTAAATTCGTATTTTTCCAAGCACGAAAATTGTATAAATTTTTAGAGTATGATTATTTAAATTCGTGAAGTTTGAGACGTTGCATAATGAATATTATTGCGTATATGTGTTCTACGATATCACATGAGCATGCTAATTGATTTACAATTTATGGATGATAATTGTTGAACGAAATTAAAACTGGAATTCTGTCAAAATTTTACAGCAGTTTCAAGCTTATGTTTCGATGAGTTTTCATTGCTTGATGGCTCTGAAATTTTAGTATGTTTATCTATGATATGTGTATTTCGTTGCTGCAAAATTTCATGTCTTTTGGATGATGTTTGCTATTTTAAAGATATTTTGAAAAATCCTTGACAGAATCTGTCAACTATTGGTAGACTTCACAAAAACGTTTATATCTATTAATCCATGAAGGATTTTGCATCACCGTTTTTTTTAAACGAAACTAGACTTCAATACTTTTCTAAAAACATAAGATTTCGATTTTTATGACCTCTGAAACAGAGCAGTTTATTATTTCAAAAATGCCCTGTTCTGCTGTCATATTTGTCCAACAGTAAAAGTGTATGAGTTTCATTGTTTATTTGGCAGATCATATGAACGTTTTCTCTTGTGAAATTTTAACCAAATCTTCAAGGATACCTTTAGTTTTGGATGATTAAATTTGATGGAATTTTATTAAGGTTTGCCTTGGTTTCTAATGGCCTAAACAAAATTGGCAGAAACTGTCAATCTTTGACAGCCTGCACTAAAAGAGCAATATCTCCAAAAAC
Source organism: Salvia miltiorrhiza (assembly GCF_028751815.1). Taxonomy (NCBI): domain Eukaryota; kingdom Viridiplantae; phylum Streptophyta; class Magnoliopsida; order Lamiales; family Lamiaceae; genus Salvia; species Salvia miltiorrhiza. The sequence goes on from NC_080391.1 coordinate 24,760,433, forward strand.
CTTTAACCTTTTTGGTTAACTACCATTTTTAGAGTGAACTACACTTCATGAAGTTTTTGAGATCAATTGGTATGAGAGTTTATGATGATTGAGTTGGTTGTTATGAAGTTTTAAAGATGACACAAAAACAGCAAAACTTTCTAGAAAATAACTTGATTATATTTGTTTTGATGGATGATACGATATGACTAAATGGTGTGAGTTGTGAGAGTTATGATTAACGCACATAAATGTTGGTATCTGACACTCGAACAATTGGTGTCGAGTATAAATGATAGTTTACTGATAAAGAGTTTTGATGATTTTGAATTGTTTGGGTTGCGTTGAAAAGATGTCAAGATGTTAAGTTTTGAGTCGAGAGACGAGTTCACGTAGTGAGATTCACGCGTTGAAATCTCGTGGCTGACATGATATATGAATAGGTCATGCCGAAATTTTTAGTGAAATTAGAATTTGAGCATAGTCAATTCTTGTTGACCCGTGACTCAAATACATGCCTAATGGAAAGTTTAACTTTCTAATCGGTTAATTAGACGAGATGAGAGCGAATAGATCTGCTAAGAAAGTGGACTTTTCGATGTGTTAAATATTTCTTTTAATTGAAGCGCTGCTAATTATAACATAAGGATGTTATAATTAATGAGTAATGACGAGAGATAATAATTGTTATATTGATTAACAATCAAGAGAGATGAACATTAGAGATACTAATGTTTCATAAAAGAGATTAGATTATTAATCGAGGTTTCTTTTATAACTTCTCACCAATTCTTCATAACGATGAAGGTCCTTTTGGGAAGTAACGACTTGAGGGAGAGAGTGACGTTACTCATTGATACAGAGACACAACGAGGTGGGCATTACTTTTATTATACGTATATAGAGATCCCCTGCTTGTCATAGGCCTCTTATACGAATGAATGCATGAGATGATTTAACTGTTAATTTCAGTTTTATATATCTATCAAACGAGTTTAATGCTACCTTTGAGCAAGTTATTTCATGACAAAATCTTTGAGTTAAAGTTATTTCAAGTATTGTCTTGCCATAAAATGTTTAAATTTTAGTATGATATCTATCTGCTTTGGCTTTGCCAATGATGCAATCGAATTCGGGTCCTGAGCAGTTGATAGCTATCCTGCCAGGACTAGTGTACACCAGTGACCGTGAGTCATCTAGCGGGTTGGCCGGTCAAGTGACCGTGAGAGGTGGCCACCTCTCCGGCACACAGTTTCAGATATGATAGATTACAAAAGAACTTAGTCTGATCAGACGAACTTTAAGAATCACAAATGAACTTAGTAAGCTTGGGCCTTTTTAGCGAAAAACTCCCTTGCTGTACTGTTTATGATGGCATGACAATTTACAGTTTTGAAGCATGTATTTTTATACCTAGGCATACGTGCCCACTGAGTGCTTTTGTACTCAGCCCTGCATATGTTTTCTAAATGTGCAGGTTGAGCTGATGTGATGATGGTGCTGCAATGAGCGGAGTCTCCAGGGTTGTTAATAAATAGTTAACCTGTCTAGAATATGTCTTCATACATATGTCTAGCTACTTTCCGCTGTAAGATGTTGTTGATGTTATAGTATGTTATGTCATACTTTGAGTCTTAAGAGAATGGTTTCATACGATGTATAACTTGATTAATGATATTAATTAAGTTTTATGTTGTCTTTCATAGACTGTTTTCAATTGAGTATTAATGAATAAAAATGACGAGTTTTATTAAGATGAGTAAGTTTTACGGCTATAAATGACGCCCCTTTTCTTCCCCTTCTTCTTTAACCCCATCCCTAGTCGTGGATCACTCGGCCTAACTATCCATAGTTAGGGCGGGCTGTGACAGAGTGGTATCAGAGCGAAGGAAAGCTCTGAATTTGAAGTCTTGAGTTTAGTCTAGAATGAGTTACTAGGCTAATAGTTATTAACAACCGTGAGCTCAGCGCACCATCACACCAGGCTCAACGAGGTATGTAAAATTTCAAAGTTTATTTGACGTTAAATTTTGAAGAGCATGATGTTGAGGTTATATGATGAGTTATGATGTTACACTTTGAAGATGCATAATTTGAGTTTGAGGATGACAACATGATTAATAATGAGTTATTATGTTGTAAGAGTATGATGTTGATGTTACATGATGAATCATGAGAGCGTTTATATCATATGATGTTATATGATTGAAGATGCATAATTATGAGTTATGATGTGATGTATTTGAGATGTTTTGTGATGAGAATTGTTTGAGCAGTTGTGATAAGTCACGATGATTTAGATGAAGGAATCTAATGTCATTGTTAAGAGAGATTTTCTACTAAGTAGAAGGATGAAATGAGAACTTAGAGCTAAAGCTTGAGAGAATTAGCAATTGCTTTAAGTACTTGTTGGTTTGAGTTATGAGTTTGAGTTATGAGCTTGAGTATAATAGCATGATTAATGATGAGTTATTAGCATGCTGCAATGAGATATTGTACGATATGTTGAGTTGTTTGGTGACGCGAGTTTTGCTCACGCAACCTTAATGGTACTTGAGAAGGTATCATGAGCCATAGTATTTGGAGATGGCTTTGAGAGAGAATTGTTGAGTTGTCTTACTGAGTCACGATGATTTAGATTAAGGGATCTAATATCATTGTTTAGAGAGATTCTCTACTAAGTAACGACGGGACGAGATGAGAATTTAGATGTTTTGAGCTTGAGTTTTAAGATAACAGTACTACTTAATAGGAGTTTTGCTAAGTTATGTTTTGTTTATTTCTGTTGCTGGAGCCAAGTAGAGTTAGTTCCTAGAGTCACCTTTAAGTTCTCCTTATAGGTTGGCCAGGACTGTTGGCACTGCACGAAAGTGGACTGTTGTGAGATCGAACTCAGGAAAGATCGGATACGAGGACGAGGCGTACAGTATGTGGTACAGAGATACCCTAGCAGATTTTCAAACACATGTTCATAGACTATGAAAGGATGAAAGCCTTATGGTTGTTACTAGACTGGATGGCATCGTGCACCTAGTCCCCGTGCTACTAATCGAGTGGTAGGATTGAGCAAGGAAGAAAGCCACTCAATATGATGGGACATGTCGTCTTGAGCATTGGACCCACAGGAGATGGGATTTGTTACAGATACCCAGATTTTCTATGCGGATCTACTGACCGGATGCTTGTTTTCTACCAGGGACTCTAGAAGAGTGTAGTAGATATCGAGTCGATCCTTGAGTATCAGTTACCAAAGATTATAAAATGATAAACAATAATGAGGATGAGAAGTAGCCGAGGAGGGCTAGAGTTGATGAGGATGAGAAGAGAAGTCGATGTAGGCTAGAGCTAAGGATGATCTTGAGAGTATGCGCGGTACACCCTCGTTTTTGATTAGTTGCAATTACATTGCGATGTATATAACTTACTTAGGAGATACTGGTACTTGAGATTTTGACATGATGATAGATAAGCATGCGAATTTAGTACCCTACTGATGTTAAATAGATGGATGTTCCTAGTGTGCTAAAGTAGCAACTAGATGAGTTAACTGGTAGCAATTACCGTAGGAGGTCCAGACCGAGACATAGTACTATTAATGGTGTCGATTTAGAAGGGACATTACGATAGATACTATGGTTTTTGTAGGGTTTAAATAACCCCTTTATGTAAGCCCTCTAAAAAGAGGCATTCTACTGATGGATATATTTTGTGGACTCGAGTGGTCTTTTTGTTAGCATTTCGTGAGTGCTTATTGCCTTACAGATGAATGTTAAGGTGACCGTGAGGGTTTCCTTAAAGTTGAGTTAGTAAATTGAACTTGAGTTTTGAGGATGCTTAGAGCGTGGTCGAGTTGAGTTTTCCTTTTGTGATTTCAAAAATGCCTCAAAGATGTCATCAAGAGTGTGATGTGAAGGATAGGCGGGATAATACTCCGCCACCACCACCGCAACATGAGAGGAGAGTAAAAAAATATTGAACTTTCGAAACAAGAGTCTAGAACATAGGACCCTGAGTTTAAGCTTTTAGCTTGCTGGTGTGAACTTAAGTTTTGTTATGTATAGTATGTTGAGGGTTTAGAAGACACAGAATTTCCAAGTTCGGGATAGTATATCCCGTGTGACTGGGGAGTGATTATGTTGGACCTGGCCAGTCCGCATGATCCAAATCTCAGTAGACGTGTTTTGGGTTTATAAACCCACGTGTTTCAACTTTCGGTTGAAAAGCCAGATGGGTTCTTACTCTAGGTCATTTTTGTTCGACCTGGTAGTTACTTCATTCTACCCTCTGGTCATTCATTTGAGTCTCTTGAACAATTTGTTTTGATGTCGTTCTATGGTTGAACCCTTACAACTTTTGAGTTATCCTAGTAGATTCTTTTGATGTATAAGACTAGTGAGAGGCACGTCAGAGGACTTTAACACCCGAGCAACTGGTAAACTACACCTGAGAACAATTCAAGGCTACTCTTGAGAAATATGTACCAAGGAGTACAGTAAGCAGCAAGAGGCTGACTATCGAAGTTTGATGCAAGGAAAGAAATCGGTTGTAGAGTATAACCGAGAATTCTATGAGCTATCACGATTTGCTCATCAGAAGATGGATACTGATGATGAGATGTCTGAGTTTTATGTGCCGGTTTAAGGCAGGACTTTAAGGTAGTATTGGGCAAGTTATTGGATGCATCAGTTAGAATCCTGTTTAATACAGGAGCCTCGCATTCTTTAAGTGTTTGAAGCATGTTACCTTCAAACTCGAACCAAAACGAGCTAGTCCCAAGTTGAGAGTAATCACTCCTGTAGGAAGAGCTACTACAGTTTCTCACATGATTTCTAAATTAGAGTTTGAGTTAGGATCACTAAAGATGAAAACAAGAACCTTGCACTTAATGCCTATGTGGAACGTAGACATTATTCTAAGGATGGACTGGTTAGCAGAGAACTTTGCCCCGATTGATTGTAAGAAGAGACAGATAACTTTCCAACCACCTGGGAAGGAACAGACATGTTTTCACGGCATTGATAGAAAGAAGATAGTTCCAATAATTTCGGCACTTCAGGCGTCGAAATTGGTAAAGAAGAAAGGAGCACAAGCTTACATAGTTTACTTGAATGATGAAGGAGAATCAAGTAAAAACTTTGAGGATGTAGTAGTGGTAAGGGAATATAGAGATGTATTTCCCGAGGTCTTACCAGGATTGCCACCAACAAGATAGTTGGAGTTCACTATCGACCTAGAACCTGGATCAGCACTAGTGTCGAAGGCACCCTATAGAATGGCGCCTAAGGAGCTACAAGAGCTGAAGATTCAGCTACAAGAATTGCTCGAGTTAGGTTTTATTTGACGTAGTGTATCCCCGTGGGGAGCACCAGTCTTTTTTTGTCAAAAAGAAGGATGACACGTTGAGAATGTGCATAGATTATCGAGAGCTGAATAAATTGACACTCAAGAACAAATATCCTTTGCCGAGGATAGATGACTTGTTTGATCAATTACGAGGAGCGAGTTTTTCTTGAAAGTTGACTTGAGATCATAATACCACTAGTTCAAATTTTGACAGGAGGATACACCTAAGACAGCTTTTCAAATGAGGTATGAGCACTATGAGTTCATAGTTATGCCATTCGGTTTGACGAAGGCACCAGTAGTTTTCATGGATCACATGAATCGAGTGTTCCATCAATAACTGGATAAATTTATCTTAGCATAGATGATATTCTCATCTATTCGAAGAATGAGCAGGAGCGCCAAAACATTTGAGAACGATGTTGGAAACGCTAAGAGTTGAGAAGCTTTTTGCCAAATTCACCAAGTGCGAGTTTTGGTTGAACGAAGTAACTTTTCTAGGACATATTGTATCATCCGAAAGAATTAAAGTTGACCCCGTCAAGGTACAAGTTGTACATGAGTGGAGATCACCAACTACGCCTAACGAGATTCGCAACTTTTTAGGTTTAGCAGGATACTATCAGAGGTTTATTAAAGGATTTTCCATGATAGCAAGACCGAGAAAAGAAGTTAAGTACAATTGGAAAGAGGAGTGTAAAGAGAGTTTTTAAGAGCTTAAAGGAAATTGACTACAGCACCAGTGCTGCTAGTCCCGGAAATGGATAAAGAGTATACCATCTACACAGATGCGTCAAAGAATGGGCTAGGATGTGTTTTGATGCAAGAAGGAAGAGTTATAGTCTATGCATCACGACAACTTAGATCCCACGAGATAAATTATCCAATGCATGATTTAGAGCTTGCAGCCGTTGTGCATGCCCAAAAAAAAAAAATTTGGAGACATCATCTCTACGGAGTTAGATGTGAGATTTTCACGGACCACAAAACTTTGAAATACTTTTTCAAGCATAAGGATATTAACATGAGGCAAATGAGATGGCTCGAATTAGTAAAGGATGTTAATTGCGACATTAACTATCACCCTGGCAAGGCCAATGTAGTAGCCGATGCATTGAGCCGAAAGGTCTCGTCAAAGTTAGGATGTATTCTCACGAGAGAGGATGAGCTTATAAAGGACTTTGACAAGATGAGGATAGAGATGATAAAACCACCAGGGACGATAGCGAGTATTGTTGCGACGATGCATAGTTTGAGGAAAATGGTGATTGAAGCACAAGGAAAGATGAGACAATGAACAAGTTACGAGAAAGGATAAGAGCAGGAGATCTCAAGAGTTACAAAAAAAAAAAAAAAAAAAATCAGACAATGCTATCTTATTTGAGGGGAGAAGATGCATTCCCCGCGATGATGAACTTAAGAATACGATCATGAGTGAGACTCATAACACGCCTTACACCGCCCACCCAGGAGGCACAAAGATGTATCAGGTTGTAAAAAAAATAGATTTTTGTGGGACGGAATGAAATGAGACATAGCTTCGTTTGTAGAGCGATGCTTAGCTTGTCAGCAAGTGAAAGCATTACACCAACGACCCTATGGGAAGTTAAAACCGTTGGAGATTCCCGAGTGGAAATGGGATCACATAGCGATGGATTTTGTGACAGCTTTACCCAAAAGTCAAAGAGGAAATACAGCAATTTGGGTGATTGTAGATCGACTAACAAAATCTGCACATTTCATACCGATCCTAATCGCGTATGGACCAGATAAGTTATCACAATTGTACGTTCGTGAGATTATAAGATTGCATTGAGTACCGGTGTAGATCACCTCAGAAAGAAAAAAAAAATTTACATCACATTTTTGGATGAGTTACAGAAAGAGTTGGGTACAAGGATGAATTTTAGCATAGCAGACGATAGAAGATATGATAAGAACTACTATCCTTGATAGAGGAGTAAATCGGGAGAATGTGTTGCCACTAATTGAGTTTGCCTATAGGATGTGAGACAAAGTTTCGAGATAGGAAACAAAGTTTTCTTGAAGGTTTCACCCTCAAAGGGGATGAATAGATTTGGAGTTAAAGGACAGCTTAGACCCAGAGTTATAAGTCCTTACGAGATATTGCAAAAGATAGGTCCAATAGCGTATAGGTTGGCTTTGTCACCTAGCTTTGGAAATGTGCATAACGTGTTTCACGTGTCACAATTGAGAGGATATATATTTTACCCAAACCATGTGGTTTACTAAGAAGAAATGATCTTAGAACCAGACTTGAGTTATGAAGAGAGACCTCAGATGATGCTAGATCATAAATTCGGCAATTGAGTAATAGGTCGATTACATTGGATAAGGTCCAATGGAGATATGATAGTTAGAAAGAAGTGGAAAGAGAGCTTGAGGATAAGATGTGAGAGAAGTACCCGAAACATTTACAAGAGGTACAAATTTCGGGACGAAATTTATTTTAAGGGGGAGGGTATGTAATACCCGGGCTTTTGATTACGTGATTAATTGCTTGAGTTTGAGTAATTAAGGTTTAGATCCCTTGTCTGATTTACTTTGTAAAGAGATGAGGAGTTATATGAAGTTCCCTTGTTATTTTTAAGACGTTGAGATGTTCTTTTGATGATGTGTGGATGATGTGGGATTTTAAATCCGTAGTTGAGTTTGAGTATTTGAATAATTCGAGATAATTATTTGAATGAGAACGATGAACTCGGAAGTGAAATCTGAGTCCGTTAAGACGTTTTTGAAATTTTTGACTTTTTGACGATGAATAGTAAAATACGGCTATTTCGTCTTTTTGTCGACTTTCAAAATTTTACGTGCACGTCGTCGAGAAATATTCTTAGTTTTTCGATACGAGTCCAATAATGAAAGTTTTTATTTTTGGACGACGAGTGAATAGTAAACCGGGATTTCTCGATAAACGAACCGAGCTTGTTTATCAGAATTTCGAGAACGAGCTTGCGTTTTCTATATTTATATAGAATTACGAGTGTAATGAAAGTGAGTAGGAGTTAAGAGGACGAGTAACGAAGAATATGGGTAGTTAGTCGTTAAAACGAGACGAAACGAGATATTTAACGACTAAGTGGGATAATATACTATCTAACCTACCCTACCCCTAACCACCCCCCAACCGCCCAAACCCACTCACTCACACTATATCACGTTGATATCAGCCACAACACACACACTAACACCTAAAACACACACACACTTCACGCATAACACCATTTTCTTTGGTGTTGGAGCTTTTGACCTCCGATTTGAGCACCGAGACGAGCGTCGATCATCTTTTCGATCACGTATCTAAGTAGGTAAGATCTCTACCTACGTTTTGATGGTTTTCTTTTCGATTTTCGTCGACGTCGAAAAACGTCGATTCTCGACTTTATTTTGAAACGACGTCGGATCGTCGTGAAATTTTAGTATGTTGTTCTTGGGTAGATGTTGAGCATGTTTAATGAAGGGAGTAAGAACGGAACGAACCGTAGCTATGAAACCCATGAGGGCAGCCCCGTTTTTCACATATTAGCTTGTCTTTCGATTTTTGTTTGATCGTTTTGACTTGATATTTGTGCTTAGGGGTATGCTAGAATCGATATATATTAAATTCGTATTTTTCCAAGCACGAAAATTGTATAAATTTTTAGAGTATGATTATTTAAATTCGTGAAGTTTGAGACGTTGCATAATGAATATTATTGCGTATATGTGTTCTACGATATCACATGAGCATGCTAATTGATTTACAATTTATGGATGATAATTGTTGAACGAAATTAAAACTGGAATTCTGTCAAAATTTTACAGCAGTTTCAAGCTTATGTTTCGATGAGTTTTCATTGCTTGATGGCTCTGAAATTTTAGTATGTTTATCTATGATATGTGTATTTCGTTGCTGCAAAATTTCATGTCTTTTGGATGATGTTTGCTATTTTAAAGATATTTTGAAAAATCCTTGACAGAATCTGTCAACTATTGGTAGACTTCACAAAAACGTTTATATCTATTAATCCATGAAGGATTTTGCATCACCGTTTTTTTTAAACGAAACTAGACTTCAATACTTTTCTAAAAACATAAGATTTCGATTTTTATGACCTCTGAAACAGAGCAGTTTATTATTTCAAAAATGCCCTGTTCTGCTGTCATATTTGTCCAACAGTAAAAGTGTATGAGTTTCATTGTTTATTTGGCAGATCATATGAACGTTTTCTCTTGTGAAATTTTAACCAAATCTTCAAGGATACCTTTAGTTTTGGATGATTAAATTTGATGGAATTTTATTAAGGTTTGCCTTGGTTTCTAATGGCCTAAACAAAATTGGCAGAAACTGTCAATCTTTGACAGCCTGCACTAAAAGAGCAATATCTCCAAAAACCTTTAACCTTTTTGGTTAACTACCATTTTTAGAGTGAACTACACTTCATGAAGTTTTTGAGATCAATTGGTATGAGAGTTTATGATGATTGAGTTGGTTGTTATGAAGTTTTAAAGATGACACAAAAACAGCAAAACTTTCTAGAAAATAACTTGATTATATTTGTTTTGATGGATGATACGATATGACTAAATGGTGTGAGTTGTGAGAGTTATGATTAACGCACATAAATGTTGGTATCTGACACTCGAACAATTGGTGTCGAGTATAAATGATAGTTTACTGATAAAGAGTTTTGATGATTTTGAATTGTTTGGGTTGCGTTGAAAAGATGTCAAGATGTTAAGTTTTGAGTCGAGAGACGAGTTCACGTAGTGAGATTCACGCGTTGAAATCTCGTGGCTGACATGATATATGAATAGGTCATGCCGAAATTTTTAGTGAAATTAGAATTTGAGCATAGTCAATTCTTGTTGACCCGTGACTCAAATACATGCCTAATGGAAAGTTTAACTTTCTAATCGGTTAATTAGACGAGATGAGAGCGAATAGATCTGCTAAGAAAGTGGACTTTTCGATGTGTTAAATATTTCTTTTAATTGAAGCGCTGCTAATTATAACATAAGGATGTTATAATTAATGAGTAATGACGAGAGATAATAATTGTTATATTGATTAACAATCAAGAGAGATGAACATTAGAGATACTAATGTTTCATAAAAGAGATTAGATTATTAATCGAGGTTTCTTTTATAACTTCTCACCAATTCTTCATAACGATGAAGGTCCTTTTGGGAAGTAACGACTTGAGGGAGAGAGTGACGTTACTCATTGATACAGAGACACAACGAGGTGGGCATTACTTTTATTATACGTATATAGAGATCCCCTGCTTGTCATAGGCCTCTTATACGAATGAATGCATGAGATGATTTAACTGTTAATTTCAGTTTTATATATCTATCAAACGAGTTTAATGCTACCTTTGAGCAAGTTATTTCATGACAAAATCTTTGAGTTAAAGTTATTTCAAGTATTGTCTTGCCATAAAATGTTTAAATTTTAGTATGATATCTATCTGCTTTGGCTTTGCCAATGATGCAATCGAATTCGGGTCCTGAGCAGTTGATAGCTATCCTGCCAGGACTAGTGTACACCAGTGACCGTGAGTCATCTAGCGGGTTGGCCGGTCAAGTGACCGTGAGAGGTGGCCACCTCTCCGGCACACAGTTTCAGATATGATAGATTACAAAAGAACTTAGTCTGATCAGACGAACTTTAAGAATCACAAATGAACTTAGTAAGCTTGGGCCTTTTTAGCGAAAAACTCCCTTGCTGTACTGTTTATGATGGCATGACAATTTACAGTTTTGAAGCATGTATTTTTATACCTAGGCATACGTGCCCACTGAGTGCTTTTGTACTCAGCCCTGCATATGTTTTCTAAATGTGCAGGTTGAGCTGATGTGATGATGGTGCTGCAATGAGCGGAGTCTCCAGGGTTGTTAATAAATAGCTAACCTGTCTAGAATATGTCTTCATACATATGTCTAGCTACTTTCCGCTGCAAGATGTTGTTGATGTTATAGTATGTTATGTCATACTTTGAGTCTTAAGAGAATGGTTTCATACGATGTATAACTTGATTAATGATATTAATTAAGTTTTATGCTGTCTTTCATAGACTGTTTTCAATTGAGTATTAATGAATAAAAATGACGAGTTTTATTAAGATGAGTAAGTTTTACGGCTATAAATGACGCCCCTTTTCTTCCCCTTCTTCTTTAACCCCATCCCTAGTCGTGGATCACTCGGCCTAACTATCCATAGTTAGGGCGGGCTGTGACAACTTTAGAGCTTCCCAATGGTATCTTCCTGGATCACTCATATACCTGCTGATAACACTCAGTCCATGAGATAAATCAGGCCGACATTGTATACATGATGCTACCAACCCCATTAGCATATGGAATTTTAAGCATCTCTCTCCTTTCTTCTTCAGTTTGTGGCCTCTGATTTTCACTCATCTTTAAATGTTGCCCAAGTGGAGTAGTAACTGCTTTGGACTCATCCATTCTGAACTTCCTCAAAGTCTTCAATATGTAATCCTTTTGCAATAACCACAACTTCCCTTTCTTTCTATTCCTTATAATATCCATGCCCAAGATTCTTCTGGCATCACCAAGCATCTTCATTTCAAATCTCTGCTGAAGATCTTTCTTTAAGCATATCATCTACATATAATAGTAGATAAGATGCTATTGTTCCTTGCTTTCTCCTAACGTACACACAACTGTCATGTGTGGATTTTTCATGATGCTCGGCCCTTAGTCTGCTTCTCTATGCTTTCAATGATTCATTTGATTTACTTTTTTTCTTTTTCAATAAAATTCTTTATATATATATATATATATTGTTATATATTACACAACCAGAATCTGGCCGAACACCGACGGAATATTCCGTCGGTAAGCATCAAAATTCCGTCGGTAAATGGAGATACCGACGGATTATCGACGGATTTCACCCGTCGTTGAAACGCTCGTCGGTAAATGATTTACCGACGGATTTTTTCTGTCCGTCGGTACCCACCGACGGACATCGCCGTCGGTAAGTCTCCGACGCTGGCGTTGGCCGAGGTAGGTGGCGCGTTTACCGACGGAAAATTCCGTCGGTAAATTAATTATTATTTTTAATTATTAATTTTCATTTTTTTTATTATTTTTTTATCAACCTATCTTCGTATTCTACAAGTATTTCGTATTTCTAATGTATTTTGAACTTAATTGCATATGATTTGGCCAACTTCCCAGTGGGTCACCCATCTTACTAGTGCTCTGAGTCAAGCACGCTTAACCTTGAAGTTTATTTCGTGTGGTCGTCAGTAGATAACACGCGTATTATTGATATAAGTAGCACCTATTATTTCATTTAAACCCTATTTCAATATACAATATCATTTATTCATAACCTTAGAATATGTCGAGATGATATCTAAGACTTGTGGTGCCGGCGAAAGAATGATGGTAAATATATGATCGAATTTAAGATAATAAAAAAAATTAATATTATCGTTTATTAAAAAGAGAAAATATTATTGCTAAAAATAACTATTAATTTTAAAATATTTTCAATAATTTAAAAATAATAATAATATAGAAAATTAATTAAAAATAATTAAAAATAAAAAAATAAAAAATAAAAAAATAAAAATAAAATAATAAAATAATAAAATAATAAAAAATAATTTACCGACGGATGTCGGTACTAATTTTAAAAATAAAAAAAACAAATAAAAATACAAATAATAATATTTATTGAAATTACCGACGGAATATTCCAACGGAGTTTAATCCGAAATTACCCAATTTTCCGACGGAGTTTAATCCGTCGGTAGAGATTCCGGCAGTATTCCGTTGGTAAAAAATAAAAATAATTATTAAAATCGAAATTACCGAATTTACCGACGGATATTGTCCGTCGGTAGCGATTCCGTCGGTAGTCCGTCGGTATTTTCATTAGAAATAGATGCCGGCTCCGGCGATGTTGCCGGATGACGGTCCGTCGGTATCTACCGACGGAAAATAGTCCGTCGGTGATATCTGTCGGTGTTCGCCAGTTTTCTTGTAGTGTTATATATAAAATTTACTAAAATTATTTAACTCTTAACAATTTATTGAACACACTCTCTACTAGTAATTTAAAAAATTTATATTCGGTCCTTTTAGTTTTGTATATATGGAGAAATATTTAGTGGAGTTAAGATGTGTTATTGTGTGTAAAGTTTCAAATTTAGAGGTTGGAAGATGTTCAGTTTCAGTATCTGGACAAAAGACATTTTGTTTTTCCAATTATGTCAATTATGATTTTGGTAGCACGATGGAAGTGCTATGCGAAGCGACCTCAATTCCAATTGATCGGTTATTAATTAGTGGCGCCACTGGCATCACCAAAAAGGATGAAAATATTAAATTTGTATTTGCCTCTATTATCATTAATTAAACCACATTTCAATTGCCACTATTATCAAAACCACAACTAATTCTGCGATCCACAGAAATCAAGAATCCTTTCTCCGAGTGTTCCTATTCTTTTCTTTTTATAATCAAGGAATTAAATATTACTATTAAGGAAATAAAATAGGTAGAAGTTAAGAGTAAACAACTATAAATTCAGCCGCTTTCAGTTTCAGTTTCATCACATTATTCTTGAGCTAAGTAGCGCAAAATTACAAAAGATACATATAAATCAGTATCCTAGAGAGAGAGAGAGAGAGAGAGAGAGATTTATCGAAGCAATGATAGAATTGGGAGACATATACAAAGTAATAGTGGCGATGGCGCCGCTGTATGTGGCGCTGGGGCTCGGCTACGCCTCCGTGAAGTGGTGGCGGATGTTCAAGCCCGACCAATGCGACGCCATCAACCGCTTCAACTGCTACTTCATCATCCCCTTCTTCACCTTCCAGTTCACTGCCGGCGTCGACCCCTACGCCATGAACTTCCGCTTCCTCGCCGGAGATGTCATCGCCAAAGCCATCGCCGCCGCAGCATTAGCTCTCTGGGCCAAATTCGACAAAAAGAGCGACTTTTCTTGGGTCATAACTTCATTCTCCCTCTCCAGCTTCAACAATACGCTCGTCGTCGGAGTGCCCTTGCTGAAGGCCATGTACGGCGCCGCCGGCGAGGATCTGGTGGTGCAGTCGTCGGTCATGCAGTCTCTTCTTTGGTTCCCGATTCTCTTGTTCATGCTCGAATTCCGGCATGCCAGCTGCTCCCACGATGTTATTGACGACGAAAAACCGCAGCAGCTGTCTATAGACGCAGATAATTCAAATTCAAATTCAAACAGTATGATAGTCGTGGTTGTCGATGGTGCTGCTGAGGGCGGAGCTGCGGCGCCGCCGCTGAGTATGAGGTCCACACTCAAGAAAGTTGGCGCCAAGCTTGGAAAAAATCCGAATTGTTATGCTTGTGCGCTTGGCGTCATTTGGGCTCTCGTGGCAAAAAGGTAATTAAATCAATAATGTTAGAAAACAAAAAATATACTAATACTCGTCTTTTATATATAAATAAAATTCATGTAGTGAAGTTTTGTAATTTTAGGTGGGATTTTGAAATGCCAAGCATAATGGAAGGATCGATTTTGATAATGGCTAAGGCAGGGAGTGGGGTGGCCATGTTCAGCATGGGTAAGTGGTGAAATGAGATTTGATTGTGAATATTGTTAATATTAGAGATTGAGACATTATACTATATGTTTGATACATATGGATGCAGGGTTGTTCATGGCGCTGCAAGAGAAGGTAATAGCTTGTGGTGTGCGGCTTACCATATACAGTATGGTTTTGAGGTTTATGGGTGGCCCACTTGCTACTTCCGTCGGCTCTCTTGCTTTAGGCCTTCGTTCCAATACGCTTCGTATTGCTATTGTGCAGGTAATTAATTTCGACTCATTCAATAAATTAATTCTAAAATCAAAATTCCACCCATCAATAAAAATTAAATATATCAACCAAATCAAAATACTAGAATATAATTAATTCTATTATTAATTAATATTCCATTCGTCCCCAAAATGAGCATTTATATCTTCTTTTTAATTTGTCTTTGAAATCAGTATTCATTTTTTTTTGGTAAGTATACTCCTCACGACTCACTTACAATAAAATAAAATTATTATTTCACTACACACTCGATCACTTTTTTAAAATTTGTAAATCTTAAATGAGTATCTATTTCAAAGACGGAAGGAATACATACTACTAATGAAAAATAAAAAATCGAAAGGGAGCCCATGTAGCTCCACATCTACCTAAACAAGAAGAATAATTTGTTTTTTTTGGTAATTCAGGCAGCTCTACCACAAGCTATCGCCTCTTTCGTGTTTGCAAAAGAGTATGGCTTGCATGCTAACGTACTCAGCACTGCGTAAGCCCATTTTTGCCTATCATAATGATTTGTGCATGCAACTTTCGTAACCTAATTTCGATGTTTCTTAAATATTTCAGGGTCATTTTTGGCACAATCGCATCTCTTCCACTATTGATAATGTACTACGCCATATTAGATATGCTGCGTTGATAATTCCACATCAAGTTGAAGATTAATTATGATCGAACAAGCTAAAATCAACTTAATTACTTTGTTATAATCAATTTAGATTGATTGAATGTAAAGTATGTAATCCATTTGTCTCTAGTGATTATACTACTATATAGAAAAACAATCTATTATTACATTAGTTTTAATTAGCACAATATAATTAACAAATGCCGTCGTATTCTATCAAGGTATTTGGAATTAGAATAAATTAATAAATTTTTGTTGTTGAACTTAATTTACTATAGTCGCCTTTATATAACATCTACTAAGGAAACTCGACACATTCCTTTCAAATATAGGAAGTTCATTAATTATATGCGTGTCACTGAAAAGGCTATAGCTAAAAATATAAGCCTACACTATAAATTTTAAAAAGTACTAATAATACTAGGAAAAACAAGTTTCCAAAGACTCTTTTACTTAAGGGATTTTTGTAAATAAAATTACGAACAATTTTGAATTTGCAATTTTAACGTGATTTTTAAAGTGTGGCTAATTAAATCACCACCTTTTCAATTTTTGCAATTTAGTCCCCCCAATTTTTTTCGGTGGTCGGAGTGATGAGATGGAGCTTATGTGGATTAATTTGCCACGTAATTAATTGTTGAGTAAGATTAAATTGCTGACTAAGATTATAACAAAATAAAAATATAATTCTTTTTTATTTCACTTATTTCCCGTCAAATTAAAAACCACTTCATTTCTCCCAATTTGCCGTCAAACACCAAACACCCATTTGTCTCCGATTTTCGTGATCAGCTTTCCCCCTTGTTCAACAACTTCTCTCTCAATTTTGTAAGTAATAACAACCTAAGTTGTTACTAGTCTGGTGATTTTTCAGATGAGGAAGCCCTGCCATCTTGTATCATTCTTTGCTGCAATTTTACCTTTTCTTTAATTTGGGCAGATCTGTTTATCCTGAAATTTGTAATTGCTAAACGCAAGTTTTGCTGTTATCAGTGGTAATTGTTTGTCTATTATTAGTCTGTGTGCGTATATGTCTCATTAGCTGATATTTTCTCCCATGCCAGTATGGGAGAGCAAAAGCAGTTTGTAACAAGTTGAAGAAAGATATGCAAATAGTGTTCAATATGTT
This sequence comes from Salvia miltiorrhiza, assembly GCF_028751815.1. Classification (NCBI taxonomy): domain Eukaryota; kingdom Viridiplantae; phylum Streptophyta; class Magnoliopsida; order Lamiales; family Lamiaceae; genus Salvia; species Salvia miltiorrhiza. The sequence continues at coordinate 24,777,352 of NC_080391.1, forward strand.
GCCAAAAAGACATGTGGCAGCTTCTCCTATAAATTTCACAAAAAAAAAAAAAAAAAAAAAACTCAATAAATTTCTCCATACTCTTCTCTAATGAAAGATTCACACCCAAACATAATTGGGAGACAAATGGGTGTTTGTGGTATTTGACGGCAAATTGGAATAGGTGAAAATGGGAGACAAATAGGTTTTTGATGTTTGACGGCAAATTGGGAAAATGGGATATGAAATGGTTTTTAATTTCGACGGAAAATAAGTAAAATAAAAAAGAATTATGTTTTTATTTTGTTATAATCTTAGTTAACAATTTAGTCTTACTCAACAACTAATTACGTGACAAATTAATCCACATAAGCTCCATCTCATCACTCCGGCCGCCGGAAAAAATTAGGAGAACTAAATTGCAAAAATTAAAAAATGGTGATTTAATTTGCCACGCTTTAAAAGTCACGTTAAATTGCAAATTCAAAATTATTCGTAATTTTATTTGCAAAAACCCATTTACTTAAAGTGGAAAAAGAAAATCTACAACACTATATATGAATAGAAAGGATATTTATAGAGTAGTACTGAAGAAAGAGAAAACAATATTTTGAAAATATCAAGCACAGAATTCTGATTTCTGAGTTAAATCCAAAAATCATGTTGATGCTTGCTCCTGTTGCGTCAGTTCCAGGAACGAATACATGATTTACCATTTGGAAAAATGACTAATTAGATCAAAAAGTTTTAGGTTATCAGCGTCTAAGTATACTAATTTTGAGGATAGTTTAGTTTTGCATATGAAATTTGAAAGGTATAAAAAAAATACATGAACTTTAATATTATAGCAATTTTATCACAAATTCAATTTCTAGGATATTCGAGCTCTATAAAACCCTACGATTTACAGTTTTAGAGATGTCTTATACGATATCTTTTAGAGATGTTCTATACGATGTCATTTTTTAAAATGTTTGATGAGTACACGTCAATATTTTGACTTGCAAAATCAGCTTGAATTTGAACAAAAATTGAATTTATGACAAAATTGCTACAACATTAAAGTTCATATATTTTTTTTGCATCTTTTAAAGTTCATGTGCAAAACTAAACTACTCCCAAAATTAGTGTATTTAGGCGCTAATTAGTAACCCAAAGTTTTAAGGTCCATTTCGGTTTACAAATATATACTAGTTCATTGATATAATTTCTAATAGTTATACGATTTTATCTAAATATACCCATGTAATTAGTAATAATAAATTTCTTAATTTAATGCATCTCCGTAAAATTTATTTTTATATCATTATATATAAAAACTATATGAATATCATACACGCGTACTTAAACTATTATTCCTTTAGAAATTATGTTTTGGACCCCTCAAAACAAAAATGGTGATTTGGAAAAACAATTAAGTTAATTAAATAAAAATGGAATGACTCAGACAATTTCAATCATTCTATATTTCTATTCCACCTATAGTTATTAACTGGGTTGGGCACAAAAGGCATGATCTAATGGCTTCACAAGCTATACATACATGAATTACCGTAGCATGTGCTTGGGCTCAATTGGTCTGCTCTGTTTCAAGCTCAGCCCATCACATCACATGTGTTTGGGCTGAATTACCATAATTTTAAAATCCGAACCAAACGGAAACAAATTGAAATTATCTTAATTGTTTTGTTTTTATTATTATCTAAGATTTTATTTTAACTAATAATTTAATTTTTCAAGAACTTGCAACAAAAAATGTATAGAATTTGGAATTTAGAAAATAAGACTTTAAATTAAATTAATTATTTAAAGGGGTTATCACCAAAAAAATACATTAACTTTGAAAAAATTTGGAAGATCAATATCAAATGGCAACTCATTCCCATGGCTCGTGGATATTTTACTATCAAGTTTGCTAATATGGAAGATAAGAAAATCGCTAAACAGAAACATGTTCTCGAACTCGCTAGAGGCGATCTCCGTTTACGTGAATGGACGAAGAGATTCGATCAATATAAGGAGTCATCTCCTCTAGCTTCTGTCTGGGTTCGCATTTTTTATTTGCCTATTGAATTCTGTCACCCTGAAATCATTGTTGGTGTAGGAAGATATCTAGGGCTTCCTCTCTGTGTTGATAATGCTTCGGCTTCGGGCGCATTGGGGCATTTCGCACGTATTCTGGTTGAAATCGATCTCTCGTCTCCTCTTTCGAATTCTCTGCTTATTAATGACGATACTAGTCCTTTTTATCGTTTGTCAACATTGCTCTCGCTGGATCAGAAAACACAATAATTTTCTCAAAAAATTAGTTTCTGATGTGGAGGTTCAGTTTACACTACAACCACAGAGCATACTAAGAAATTTCAAAAGAAAAATTGCCGACTGTTTGCGCACAAAGCACTATTCGCAAATTTATTATTGACAAGATTCATTATTCACGTGAATAGTACCGGTGCAAGAAAAAATTACGTGGCTCTGATACCAGTTGTTGGGAATTAGACGCAACTAGTTCCACCTTGGATCTAGTGTAACGCAATATTTTAGATATCGACCAATATGAAATGATAAAAAAAATAACACCGATATTTTTAATGTGGTTAAGCCAAATTGTCTACGTCCACGTACCCACGCCAATATATTTGAGAATCTCAAAAGGAGCATACAACAAAATATCACACTGTATTTTGTATTTGCCTATGCAGAGGCTATCTCTTAACTCACTTTTATCACTCATGTATAACTTCAATACTAAAGTTTTTCCTCACAAGATTTTTTTTTCTCTCTCTCTCTAACATAAAGAAACATTTCTATTTTGTTGGTGTTGGTGTACATGAAGCTGCTGTGAAGCCCTCAATTTATAGGCAAAGATCGAATATTGTTAGAGCTGCAGTGATTGAACATAATGCAGCAAAAGCATAATGAAATGTTGCAGCATTAAATGTTTGCTAGGATCTATACACTAGCCTTTTTTACTAACATTGTATTGAAGAGATAAAAGGCATAAACTCTTCATGCAAGCCCTGAATAAGATAACGATGCAACCGAACTTCTTCTACAGCCCCTTCCGCATCCAATTCTGAAATTTCAGAACACAAACTCTTCACTTTCAAAAAATAATCTGAAATCGAAAGTTTACCTTGGATCGCCCCGGCAAGTTCGTTCTCCAAAAATTGGAGTCTCATTGAACAACCTTTCAAGTGTCTCCTACACTTCCTTATTGACGTTTGCAAGCAAATAAAGCTTTGCCACACTTGATCTTCCACTTCCTCTGTGCTTCAATAATTGTCATTGTATCTTCTGCAATTTCGTCATAACCAGAGATAAGATCCCACAAATCCTGCCCTTATGGATAAGCTATCATACATAGCCTCTAGTAACTATAACTGTCACCGACGAGCTTGTCAACAGAGGCACTGCTTCCACCTTTTTATTTTTGTTGTAGAGTAATTAAATCAAACACCTGATAGGAAAACTAGGCTCTTGATACGATGTAACAAATATAGGAAGCAAACCATGGAAGTAAATGAGAAGCAATATGCGAAAAAAAGACTGCAATTCTTATTGGTACTCAAAGATGAAAGATGATCTAACTTAGCATACTAAAAGATAAATAAATACCCTAAGAAAATCCTAAAATATCTCCACCAACAACCAGTGGCGGGGCCAGGAATTAATTTGGGAGGGGGCTGAACTTACACGGGGGAGATTTTTTTTTTTTTGACATAATGTATATTTAAGGCATTATTTTATTAAAAGACAAGCATAATAGTAATAATAAAGAACAACATTTTCATAGATTATATAATTTATATATATAACAAATTAGTTTCAATGCATTACAAATTTTTTTGGGACATTCTGTATTTTTAAAGCATTTTTTATTAAAAGGCGAGCATAATAGTAATTATAAAGAACAACATTTTCATATACCAAATTAATTTCAATACATTACAAACTTTTTTTTTGTCATTTTGTACATTTTAGGCATTTTTTTATTAATAGACAAGCATAATAACAATAATAACGAACAATATTTTCATAAATTATATATTTTCAATAAATTACAAGCTAGAATCAATAATAATAAAAGACAAGCATAGTAATAAAAGCAAACAAATTTTTTTTTGGGCATTCCATCCATTTTAGGCATTTTCTATTAAAAGACAAGCATAATAGTGATAATAATGTATAATATTTTTATAGATTATATAGTTTTAAATAGGAGTTATTGCCATAAAATACATATACTTTGTCAATTTTCTGGTTTATATCATGACTTTATAATTTGGCCAGAAAATACATCAATTTTCAATTTAATTGCAATTATAACATGACTTTATAGTCTGGCCAGAAAATACATCAAATTTCAATTTATTCTCAATTATAACATGACCTTATTTAGATTATTTTTCATCATAGATGTATTAATATTTAATTTATTGTATTTATATTAATTTTTATGTATAAAATATTTTTAATTGATTGATTAATTTTTATAAAAATTAAGTTAGATGATTAATTATTTCATAATATATATATATATATATATATATATATAAATTTGATTTTAATATTCTATTAATATATTATATATATAATAAGTATTTATTTATTTAAATTGTGAAATTATAAAATATTAGGACCAATTAAAAAAATTACGTACATATATAATAGAAACTATGTTAAAAAGTAAATAATATTATATATTATTTACATATAGATGTATATTTATCAAATATATATGTATTTATATATAGTATATTGTGAGATGAAAAGAAAATTAAAAATATTTAATGTATTAAACTTGATATTATTATACTAAATTAATTACAAGGTCATGTTATAATTGAGAATAAATTGAAACTTGGTGTATTTTTTGGCCAAACTATAAAGTCATGTTATAATTGCTATTAAATTGAAAATTGATGTATTTTCTGGCCAAATTATAAGGTCATGATATAAACCAGAAAATTGACAAAGTATATGTATTTTCTGGCAATAACCCCTTTTAAATAACACAATTATCCTTAAATTAATTATAAATGGAAGAATATAACAAGCTAATCAACTTTTGTAAAACAAATTTCTTTTATAATATAAACATATATCTATATATATATATATATATATAGGGTGCGGTTATAGTGAGAACCAAAATTATCGTGAGAACATAAGAACCAATAAAATTACTGCATCTGCTATACAAATTAATGCATCCGCTATTAAATTTAATGCATTCGAAAAAAATAATTTTTTTGCTCCCTTCAGGATTCGAACCCAGCACCTGCATCCATCCACCAAGATGATGCATCCACCGTAGATCTTGATGATCGAATGGCTTAAAATGGTTCTCCGTTCTTATTTTATTAGTGGTTCTTATTTGAACCTCTCCCTATATATATATATATATATATATATATATATACTATAAAAAACTCAAAATTTGGGAGGGGGCAGCCCCCTCCCTAGCCCCCCCCCCCCCCCCCCCCCCCCGGCTACGCCCCAACAACAGATACGGTTTGAGCTAATTCTCCTAAATAAAAGACCACTAACTTATTAATAAAACAAACTCCTAAATAAGTGGAAAGCAAACAAATAAACAACTTGGACTAATTCAACTAATAGTAAGTTTGACTATGTTCAAGCACTTGGAGATTGGATTTCGTACGGCTACAGAAGCCGCTGCAAACAAGCTTGAGATGAAGATTGAGAGAGAATGGATGTGGCAGTGGTTGGCGGTTAAGTTTGCCATTGGGATTTTTTTTTGCCGGATTTTGAGAAGGAGAGTCAGACGGCCAGACTTGTTGGAGAAGTAATCACCAAAATCTTAAGAAGAAAGATAAGAATAAGAAGAGTTTTTACTTTACTTTCTTTTATTCGTAGGTTGGGCTTTTGTTTTATGGGCTCAATATTGAGCTCATCCGTAATAGATATATAAGACTACTTCACCAAATATATGCCACTCACTTTAACCAATACTAAAATTTTCTTAATCTCGAAAATCCCCTCTTTCAGGATATAGACATATTTTTGTCACTAAAAATACAAAACACATTTTTATAGGAATTCAAACTTAACCGTCACAATTCAAAAAACTATTGTATAATTGCAGCTATTGCTACATTCTCTTAATGGGAAAAACAATATCAATGAATATGGTGGAAACAATTAATTAAACTAGGCATAAACATTGGGGTTTTGGAGGAGATAGGCCTCAACAACTTTGTATATGGCCATGGCACTCTCTTTGCCAGCCTTCACCTCTTCCTCCTTCACCTCGTACCCTCCGAACGTATGATACTCGCTTGTCATCTTGCAAACACAACCGTCATCGGACTTCTCAAACTTAATTTCATACGCGATCGATTCAATCTTGTCAGCCAATGCATCGCCCTCCACCATCGTGTACTTGCACACAAAGTTTTCCTTGTCTAGTTCATCTATGCGATTCTTCATGTACTTAAAGTGACTACCTGCATTGCATGAGTAAACAATTATATTTAGGGTTGTGCTAAGTGGAAGAAAAAATCCCTTGGTAACAACTTCGGATGTGTGCCTGGCATTTTCCCTCAACTTTTCAATGGAATGTTCATTGATTAAATAAAATCTAGCCAACAACTCAAAAATTCTATATGAATTAATTAGACGCATCATAAGGGATTCAATATATATATGAGGACTTTTGGCAGCTCAAAGCGTCCTGAACGAACTATATATAATTCTCAAGATAAGAAAAATTCAAAATATTCAAATTCTTATCAATAATGAATGGCAAATTAATTGAACAAGGTAGACAGGAGTGAGGGCGTATCAAATGCTTACTCTCGGTAAAGTTTACTTGCTCGATGCTTCCAACTCCTCCATCTCCTTGCAATAAGTCGACACTCTTAATGAACTGAGGTAGGAGTTTTGGCATTAGGGTGTTGGATTCTAAGATCAAAGCCCTAAATGCACGTGTCGGGGCCACGGGGCTAGCGAATTCTTGAGTTATTTTTGTGACACCCATGATACAAGATTCTGGATAATATGAGATTTTTTTGTTTTTTATTTTTGTTGAGAGAGAGAATAATATGAGGTATGATATTGAAAAAAAGTTGAATAATGATATGGAAATAAATTGTATATTTATAGGGGTTCTGAAGGTTTGGTATCAATGCACTTCATCAAAATTATTGAACACGAGTTATAGAAAGACCTACGTTCAAAGTCGGCGGATTGAAAATTCTTAGTTTTCGCACCTATCAATATTTCAAAAAAAAAAAAAAAAAGAATTTCAATTGTGATACTTATGTTGACAACTACTTTTTTAATTATACGTGGAATTGGGGAGACCACTTATGTTGACAACTAATTTGAACATTCTTCTTTTATTTTATTTTCGAAATTTGAATGATTTAGATTTTTTTTTTTTTTTTGAGTGAGAATGATTTAGATATTTAAACCCATGTGAACCTCAAATCAAAAGAGGAAACTGAACCACTTGAAAGTCGGGATTATCATGGAGTTTTTCTTGGCCAAGGGTTCTTGAAGAAAGCTAGCTATTTAATTTCTTAACTAGTTGGTAACCCGTCGAAAATCGACGGGAATAAATGAATATATATAAATATTTGTAATTATTCAATACATTTTTTATTTGATAATTTTTTTTTCCACTAAAATAAAGCATTAAATAAATTTGTTTTAAAGTAAAAGATGTTAACTAAATATATTTTTACTAATATTTAGTCAAACAATTCTCTCAACTCAGAAGGTAATTGTAAGAAACTAATTTTAGACACTTCCACCAATCCAATCTGATTATGATGATTTTAAAAATTTTCGATGCTTAAAGGTCAACTTCTGTCTCCCCCTCCAAAAAAGAAGAAGAAGAAGCAAATTCCGAAGTCCCAAGCCGAAACATGATAGAGTAAAAGATGAAATATATCCATTCTCATATAACACGTTATTATAATGCGATTATATATAAAAGAAAAGAAAAACCTAAGAAATCCTTGAAAGCACAAAAGAAGCAGACTAAGGGCCGAGCCTCATTAAAACCATTTTACGGAAAACCCGGTAAGAAAAACCGTAGAAGGAAAAAAGAGTACTCGTCTAAAACGAAAACAAAAAGGAAAGGAAAGAGGAACGGGAAGGTCAGTTTCAAGAACTCTGGCCTAACCATCGTCCCCAAATCGACCCGGTTCAACCATCCTCATATAACATATTTTACCTATGAACATGAAAAAATATGATGGGATTTATTGCACCTTTCTTCCCTCCAAGCACAAGCAGCACACACATATCAAATCAACCTAGCAAAATATAAGAAAAAATATTTTAAATAATATCGTTAATGACTTAAAACTTTTAAAGTTTGAATAAAATATTAAATTTGCAATTACCTCATAATCTACGAAAATTTCATCATACACAACATTAGTTGTTGTGTCTTGCGTATGACCACTTTCATCACATACTAAAATCTTTAGACCTCTTTTTCTAGTGACTCTTGAGATTGCCACGTAGAGTTGTCCATGACTAAAAACTGGTTTCGGTAGGTATAATCCTACATTTGAAAGAGATTGGCCCTGGCTTTTATTTATTGTCATAGCAAAACAAACATTCACAGGAAATTGCCTTCTCTGAAACCGAATTGGAAATTTAGCGAAATTTGATGGACTCATAATCATTCTAGCTATGAGAAACTTCTTGCCTGCATTTTTTCCTGAAATGAGTTTGCCTTCAATTACGCGTTCCCCAAGTTGAGTTACTATCAGCCTAGTGTCATTCCAAAGCTCATTAGATGGATCAATATTTCTGATAAGCATTATTATGCATCCTTTTTTCAATTTAATTTAATGACTCGGTAATCCTGAACACTTGATTGTGTTGTGATATTCAACCGAGAATACTTGTTCATCATCCATCTACTTTGCAAATACTGTCTGAACTTAGGTAAACCCTTTCCTTGCTAGACATCAGAGACATGACGTAATCATTGATTGTATCAACCATCTCATTGGTGGGGGCCAAGATAGCTCTATTCTTAAACATTTCTGGATCAAATGCATTATTCATGACGTCATTGTATGTGTTTTCCACTATAGCAGCAATAGGATTTGTTGCATCGTGTATAAGGACATCTTCTGATAATGCTACAATAGATTCTCCATCACCAAGACTATGTCCGGCTGTACTGTCACCTATTTTAAGTATCCACTTTGCAAATTCGTTGGTTTCTTCTGCATCCGAACCAGAAGCATTTGCCTGAAACAAAAATGTGTACCAATATGTCTTATTCGAATTATCACTAAATCAAACAAAAATATCTATTGTTTTTATCAGCCTTATTGCCTTCCCTATACGTTGTATAATAGTATTTTCATGAAAATATCCTAACTATACATAATTACATTTAAATGTTCACAAAATCAATCAAGATAAGCCATTTAACCTTACTGTGTCGTCTTGCAAAGTATGTAATCCATAGAAAAACGATCTATTACTACATTAGTTTTAATTAGCCTAATATAATTGACAAATGCCATCGTATTCTATCAAGGTATTTGGATTTAGAATAAATTAATAAATTTTTGTTATTATCGCTGAACTTAATTTACTATAGTCGCCTTTATATAACATCTACTAAGGAATGAGGATTAATTCGAACAATGCAAGATAAAATTATTAAGATAAATACATAGATACAAACATTTAGTAATTTTTATATTTTAATATTTTTTATTTGAATAAAAATAATATTAATAAATTATCATGGTAATATGATTTTTTTAAAATATATATTTAGATTAAGATTAAAATACATAAGAAATTAATTTATCTAAGAATTTGAAATTTATTTAAGAATTTGAGTCTATCTATAATAAAGATGATAGGTTGAAGTAAATAAAATAAGAGCTCAAACGTGGCTGCATGAGGCCAAAATTAGATATATATGATTGGGATATAATTAATGCATAATAAATTAGATATAGAAATTTGTTGATTAAAAATTTAGAAAAAAATAAGAATGAATGAGAATTAAGAAAAATTAGAATAGAGTGATTCTATTACGCCACGTAGGATAGAGCTTATTTTACTTTTATATATATAGAGATAGATTATGTTTTCTTGTTCTCTAATCCTTTTCTTAATGTTTGATCTTGTAAGAGTATAACTAAAAACTATTGGGTTAAGGTACAGATACCCCCCTAAACATGACCTCCCTAGAGCGTATACTCCCCCATTCTCCAACTTGGTACAGATTGCCCCCCAAACTCGACGGAAAGTATATATTTAAGTCCAGGCGTTAGACGGACGTCTAACGCCGTCAAGAAAATAATTATTTTTTTTAATTTAATGCTGGGCCCGAAAGTGGAGCAACGGGGCTGACCGTTCGTCGGAGAAGGTCCTCAACAGCGGCAGCGGCGTAACCATCCCTGAATCCAGCAGCAGCATGACTGCGTCGAGCCGTTGACCAGGAGAAAGTAGCAATGACAGACCTTTCTCCGCTCGCCGGAGAAACGCAGCAGCCGTGAGAATAAAGGAGGGAGCTACACCTATAAGCTTCGCCGGAAATCGTATGAAGAACGGAGACACTATCATTTTTAATCGTTGGCGCTAGGTCCAGAGAGAAAGAGAGGAGGACGAATGACGACTGACTATACCAGATTCCTCGAGGCGACGCCGGCGGCGACTGAGATGGCCGGGAGTTGCAGCGGCGATCCCAAATTTTGGAAAACTGGGGCTCCATTCGAGTCCAGATTTGAGGCTTCTCTTCGTTTCTTCGGTAGATTTCGAGAGAGAAGAAATGAAGATGGGATGGAGATGGAGATAGCGACCCCTCGCCAGAGTTCAGAAGGGGGCGACGCGGCGGCGGAGATCCCAAACCCGGAATTGCAGCGGCGAAAAAAAAAATACTATAAATTATTTTCTTGACGGCGTCCGTCTAACGCCTGGACTTAAATGTATACTTTCCGTCGAGTTTGGGGGGATTTGAATCATCGCAAGCTTCCTGCAAAATTCCCGTTAAAATTGCGCACGATACATATTTTCAGTCTAGGAAGTGCAATCAACCAAAAACGGAACGACCACGTTTTGCAAAGGATGCATCGAACTGAGAAAAAGATCTTTCAAGCCCATTTCCCTTTCTTTTGGTATGTGCGTCAAATTCATCATTTGCCAAAAAAACAATTTTGATGTGTATTTTTGCTGACTAAATACATCAAGACTTATCCACACCAAAACAAACAAGTCCCGGAAATATAAATAACCACAAAACAAAAAACAAAAAAATAGATGCAAATAAATAACCATGGCATCTTAACATATTATTAAAACAGAAAAGTACACAATAAACAAAAATAAATACAAATTACATACATCCCTCATCGATGATCAAATCGATCTCCAAAAAAAAAAAAAAACTTTACAAAACATTCAATTATAGGCATGAGGGTGTGCCAAAAGATAGGCTTCCACAACTTCATACATCCCAACAGCTCTATCTTTCCCTTGTTCAATATCTTCTTCTTTAATCTCCATATTTTCCTTTGTGTAATACTCACTTGTAATCTTGCAACGGCACCCACCAAACCCATACGCCTCAAACTTCACCTCATGCGTGATGCGATCGAGCTTATCCATCAATCCATCCACTTCAATAAATGTGTACTTGCACATGTAGTTTTCTTCGTCCAGCTCGTCGATCCTATGCTTCACGTAGTTTAATGGACTTGCTACAAAAAAATTAAAAAGGAAAAAAAGATAAGCCCACTATATATCATATGATGATGCACGTGCCAAAAAACATATACCTTCTGTGAAATTGATCTGTTTGATGGTTCCCGGCCCGCCGGTGCCTTGAAGGAATTCGACGTTCTTGATTGATGAAAACATGAGTTGGGGAGCAAGATTGTGAGAATCCATGATCAACGCCTTGAACATCCTATTTGGGGTCACTTTTGTTCTAAAGGTTTGTGAGACTTTGATCACTCCCATTTTTTTTTATTCTTGTATGTTTGACACAAAAATTGATGATCAATTTTGAGTAAAGTGGGTTGAAATGGAGGGGATTTGAGATAGGAGGAAGAAGAAGATGGAAAAGACTTTTTGGAGTAGATGGTGTGAGTAAATTGCAATAATAAAAGTTGATTCAAGAAAACAAGTAGTCTTTCATAGTGGGTACCCCCGTTTGATGACCCATTCAACGCGCAAAGGGAACCTTCCCATGTGAAGTGCAAGACCTTTTTAGTTAAATCATTATTTTTATTGTATTTTTGCTTAAATGTAATTTGGAGAATATTAGTATTTTTAGTGAGTGGTTTAACACGTAATTAAAAAACTAGGTGGGGCACATGTTGAAACCAATAAAAAAAGGTATTTTACTCGTGTGAAGATGTTCTTGGAAAATCTCGAGGTGGTGAGCTTAAGTTTATAAAGTCTTAATCTGGATTCTTAACCTTCAATTAAACACTCTATTTATTTGAGCAATATAATTTGTATAAGCAATATTTTTCTTGAGGTGGATGAAACAAATAATATATTGGTAAAGAAAAAGGTACTAGTCCAATTAAAAATAGGTGTGATATTTTGCTATATGTGAGTGTATAATATCGGTTACACATCTAAAAAACTAAAGCATCCCCCCCCCCCGCCCCCCAACATGTGTCGGCCGGCATCCAATCACTTCATGCACCTAACTAGAACTTATAGTATACAAACTTAATTAAATTATTTATATCAAGTTGATTAGTTGATCGCATCAATCAATTTCAAAATTTTCTATGTAACTTGTAGTTTTAAAATATCCCATCAAAACATTCAGTACCATGTTTTTCTAATGAAGTATTACATATTTCCAACTGCCAATCGATCCATTATCTAAATTATATATAACTGCTACTAATATACTAGTTAGCTTCTTTTAAGTTTTAAGGATAACTTATTAGTGATATATAGTATATAGAAAATAACAGTTGGTTGTAAGAAATTACTAATTTTGAATTTTAATAAAATGTTACTGGACAATGAAATAAAAGAGATTATATTTCAGGTGTAAATGGTATCAACCCATTTGAAAGATAAAATTTTTAAAAAAATACCTACCTTTTATAAAATATATTATAAATTATATTCATGAGAACTTTTTTACCCTTGTGTTGAACAATGGTGCATTTTGCACTAATGCACTTTCTAAGAATGTTCTATTGCTCGACTCGCATTAATTGAGCATGTGGAGCATCATTAGTGCATTCATTAGTGTCCGGTTTGCAGTGGTCGAGCATTAGTACATTTACCGTTAATCTTAGATATCTTCGACTCGGAATAGTCGAGCATTAGTGCATTACCACCAATGCTCAACTCGCACTCGTCGAGCAAAGTTTGCAATTTGAATAATACTATAGACCAGTGAAATTAATGAAGTTTCGAATCTATTAAATAAGTACAATTTTATTCTTTCAACCTTAAAATTGGTCATTTAATTAATTTTCTTTATAATGAATATTTTTTATTTTTTATCTTTAAGAATGGATAAAAATGATCATTAATCCTTATAATTTTATTCTAAAGATGTGTTTTTTAAAAGCCGACTTTAAACAATTGACAAAATTCATTGTTCATTGCTCTGTTGAAACAGAGTTCAATGGCAGCGTTGCCGTGCTCAGCCGCACATTCGTCTTTTTTTTTTTTTTTCTTTTTTTTTTCTTTTTCTTTTTCTTTTTCTTTTTCTTTTTCTATTTCTAATCTTATATATTACGATGTGATGTAAAGGGTAATTTATTTAGTAGAAAATAATTTTATTTTATTTGTACTTTATTTTAGCTACTAATTTATAATTTCATTTTTTTTGTATTTATTTTGCATAGGAATCATTTAAAATTTATCCTTCATTTCCCCTTCATTGTATTTCTACCTCCATTTGATTCCCCCCTCATTTCATTCCATTGTACTAATTAAAGCATGTGGTGTAATTGGAATAGTAATCATAGAACACTTGGTCCTTGCATTAATCAGGAAACGAAAACATCTCCGATCCATAAAACATCTTATTTTCCACCCAAACTAATTCCATAGCTTGGGGTAAATTAAAGAAACACAATACATAAGCATGCAAATTTATTGAAAATGGTGATCACAAATTCATGCATAAATCTCCGGGTTGGCCAAGAGATAGGCTTCCACAGCCTTGAGCAAACCAGCTGCCTTATCCTTCCCTGCCTTGATCTCTTCCTCTTTGATTTCGACACCGGCTTTCGTGTAATACGTACTTCCATTTTTGCCCTTGGTGCCACCATCTTCACTAGCTTCCATCTTCGTTTCATAAGCAACCTTGTCGAGCTTGTCCATCAACGGATCCCCTTCGATCAATGTGTATGAATAAGTCATTGCTGCCTCGTCAAGCCCATCAATTCTATGCTTCATGTACTTGAATTCACTACCTGCGCATTTAATTACCATAAATCAAATTAAACTTACTTAATTCTATTACTTTTTATTCATCAATGAATGTAATCATCTTCACCTGCATTCGACAAACCTTAATTAGTATTCTAGAGTTCTTCATCAAATTAAGAATGTAACTTATTATGTAAGAGAAAAATGATAAGCATGAAATGGACCTTCTGCAAAGTTGATTTTCTTAATGGTTCCAGGGCCTCCATTCCCTTCAAGAATCTCAACATTTTTTATGGCTTGAGGGGCAATTTTGGGAATCAGGTTGTCGCCGTCGACGATCAAAGCCTTGAACAGCCGTGGAGCGGCGATGGGGCTGCTGAACTCCTCCGTGAAGGTCACAGTCGACATATTGTGAGATTTTTTATCACTTTTACTAATGAAATTTACTTGATGAATGGAAAATGCAATGAGTTTTATGTTGTGAGATGGGGATTTATATAAAGATTGGCGGAAGAGAGGGATATGAATTTGATATCATAGTTTTTGTTTCAACGAATTTTGCAGCCATTTAAATCTTTTGATGATATGAATTTTAAAGTACGTCAAAGCAAAGTAGATGAACATAAATAAGCAAATTAAATACTTGCCGAATAGTTTGGTTGTATATAAGAAATTTAGAATGTCCCAAATTATGATGAAATAAAGTTAATGTTCTGATTAGCTACTTGGTATATGAGAATTGATTAGCAACTGATCACACTATTAGAAAAACTCTCCCATATAACATTGCATATGTAATGGACATTTTGAAAAATCTGTTTTGTATGAGCACATTTTTTGCTAAAGATAAAGCTTTTATAAATATCGGTATCAAGTCATACGCAGGGGCGGATCCATGTCCTGTTTTTTTTTTATATATATATATATATATTTTATATATATATATATATTTTTTTCTTTTCAGTATTTTTTTTACTGTTTTTCTATTGCATAATTTTTAATTTTACTGTTTTTCTTTTGCATTATTTTATATATTTTGGTTTTTTTATCCTTTCGGTATTTTCTTTATTTATTGTTTTTCTTTTTCCCTTTTATATATATTTTTGTGAAAAATGTAATACTTTTAAAATATTACACTTCTTCATAACAATAATTACTTTTTATGACGACAATATTACGTGAAAAAAATAACTAAAAATATAAGTTCTCGTGAGTAAAAATAATAATTATCGTGAACAAATGTTTCAAAATTATCCATTTGTTTATGATAATTGTTACTTTTATTTATTAGAACTTGTACTTTTAATTTTTGGTTAAGTAATTATTATAGTAAGAAAAAGTAATTATTGATATGAATAAAAGTAGTGCTTATTTTTACTCATTAGAACTTATATTTTAGTTATTTAGTCAAGTAAAAATTGTCCTACGAAAAAGTAACCATTGATATGATGAATGGTAATGTTTTAACAATATTACATTTCTTCACAATACTGTTTATTTGTATTCATAAGAACTTTTACTTTTTGTTATTTTCTCAAGTAATTATTTTTGTAAGTAAAAGTAATTATTGATGTGAAGAAAGTATTTTCACTTGCTAGAACGTTCATTCTTAACTTGAAAGAATAAAAGATTTTTGTAAATAACTTGAAAGATTTTCTAAGTGATTTAAAAGCTACCATCATATTCCGCACATGCTTCAGTTTTTAGTCCAATTGACCAGCTAATTAACGAGCATTCAACAAGGTTGCTAACCGATCACTCTGTTAGGTAGGATTTATTTGAACACCAATTAGTTAACATCATTTTGCTTATCTGTGTCACCTAACTGACTCATTATCAGCTAGCCTGCCTTAGAACACTCAAATTGAAAAATGAGCGAAAAACGCTAACTGATGTATCCACCCCCATACACAAATACATATTCATCTCGGATTCAAACCCGGGACCAAATCTTAGTGATAGCGAGAATTTCATCATTTGACTGAATTGCGGTTATTTATGTATTATATGCATCTGAATCAACATTATATATTGTCTTATTCATTATTTTCATTTTTCAAGAAAATAGTCATTTTCATTATAACCTAACCATGTGTGTGTGTGTGTGTGTGTATTTTTCACGTCTAAAATTGACGACATAAATAATGAAAAAAATTACTACTCTCTTTATCCCGTATATATAGGCTAATTGAAATTTACACAAGTATTAAGAAAAATCATTGAAAATGAAAATATATAAGTAAACTTCCTGATATGCACAATTTGAGTAAATTAAAAAATTAAATAGGAATATAATAATCAATGAGTAAAAAATTACTTATTATAGAAATAAATCTATATAAATGGAACATTCAAAAAATAAAAATAAGCCTATATATACGGCACGGGGAGAATATATATTACACAAGCAGATAAAAACATACTCCCTCCGTCCACCACAGATATGCCACTTTATTTTCGGCACGGGTTTTAATAAAATGTGAGTGAAGTTGGTAGTGGAGTAAGGGTTCCACTTTAAATGTGAGTGGAATGGTGTGGACCCTACTACTAAAAATGAATGTGGCATATTTTTTGTGGACGGACGAAAAAGAAAATTGTGGCATATCTTTGGTGGACGGAGGGAGTATGTAGTTATTAATTTAAACCATACATCCCCATAATACAACCAATTACATTTCAAGCAAATTAATTAAGGATGCCTAGGCACCCATAAAATAAAATACACACCTTATATAATTTATTTGTATGTGCAGTTAGCCTCATCGATTTCGTCCACCTTGTGTTTTGCGAATTAGAATTGACTACCTGCAACGATATAAATCATTGGAGACTTTTTTTTTTCTATTTGTTAGTAATTTTTACATTTGGGTTTTTTCCCATGTTTTAACAAAGTTGGTCTCTATTTGGTAATTGATGATATATACTCCCTCCGTCCCAACGAAAGCGGTGCGTTTCTTTTCCGCAGGGGATTTAAGAAGAATAAGATTGTAATGTAAAAGTGTGTAAATGTAATGACCCGCTCTTTTATATATATATTAAAACCAGTGATGCGTGATTATTAACTTATCACCAGCGAATGAAACCCGATTTTATCCTATTATGGATTCAGCTTATGATCCTGAATTTATACTATTGAAGCAGTCAATGATAATATTTCAAAAGTTATAACTGACTTAGCGAAGTCATGTTATTTATTAAGCGAGATGGAACTAGATTCTATTATTCATATCATTACTTAAGTCGAGGATTATTTCCGACTCCTGAAGTTAATTAAATCTACGGATTTAATTTAGATTCATTTTACAACCTGTCGATTCTAGCAAGGTAGGAAATCATATGTCGAAACACGGGATTTATTTAAATAGACCGTATCAGGCAGACACGAGCACGCGATCCTTATTACAGTTACAGAATCACCGAGACATAAGAATATACACTACAAAAAAACCGAGTATTACCGGGAAAATTACCGGCGGCGAAACGCCCGCCGGTAATTATCGGCGGCCCAACGACGCCGAAAGAAGGCGGGTCGGTTTTTTTCTTTAACGGCGGTATTACCGGCGGCATTATCACCGCCGGTAATTAGAGGCGGCTCGCCGCCGGTAATTTTAAATTAATTTAATTTAACTTTAATTTTAAAAAAATTGTAGATTAACGGCGGCATTGCCGCCGTTAATTAGCGGCGGCAAAATGCCACCGGTAATTCTTTAAATAAAAAACGACTTCAGATCCCCTTTTCTTTCACAGCAATCACGCGCAGGCCTCAAACCCTTCTCCCTGCCCCCTGCCGCGCCTCATCGCCGACCCAGCAGCCGCCGCCGACCGCCAGCCGCCGCCGCCGTCAGTCCACCGCCGCCGGCCAGCCACCCCTGCAGGTATTATTTCTCTCTCTTTCTCTTTATCTCTCACTTTCACATTTAATTAATTTATTTCTTTAACATTTAATTAGTTGAACGACGCCGCGCCGTTGCCAACACCGCCATCGCCACCGCTCCGCCGCCGACCACTACCGTACGCTTTCGTTCTCGTTAATTATTTGATTTATTTATTAATTATTTTGTTAGATTAAAATTAATATTAATTAGATTAATTTTAATTAATTTATAATATTTGAAGTATGATTAATTAATTTAAAATTTGTTTTTTTAATATTATTTTGTTAGAATCTAATTAATGTTAATTTGATTAATTTTAATTAATTTATAATATGTGAAGTGTGATTAATTTTAATTAGTTAAATTATATTGAAATTTGTTTTTACAATCTAATTAATAATTAGTTGGAGTTTGATTAATTTTAAATTAAAGTTGTTTGATTAATTATAAAGCATGATTAATTTTAAGTATGAATTTGTTAGAGATTTATTTATGTTAAATAATTTTGTTAAATAAAGTATGATTAATTGAATTTTAAGTATGCTACGTATGTGTTTATCATGAAATGATATGATATTATATATTGTGGAATAGATTTAATCAATTTCTTAAGGATCTTCTCCCTTGGGGATAGAAATTGATTATTTCTTAAGGATCTTCTCCCAACAAATGATTGTTTTAAATTTCAAACTTTATTTTTTATTGCTTTATATGTATTGTATATTGCTTCGACATTGGGGGGCCGGGTAGACCTAGTATAGACTTAGTAAATTAGGACCACTATGGTCACTATAGCTGCTGGTAGAGTCGAGCACTTGGTAGTTAGGATAGTGTGGTTATGCTGTCGAAATTTCGTTTGATTCAAGTAATTTATGATATTTTATTTATTTTTCTCAATTAGAATTTGCAAGAATGAGTGATAATCGCATGTGGATGTATGCGAGATACAATGATCGTTCTGCATTTGAAACGGGGCTGGAGAGTTTCCTTGATTATGCGATAAATCAAACGGCGTATACAGATGGAGTAGGTAACATTAGGTGCCCGTGTAAGAAGTGTAACAATGAAGCCTTTTTATCTGTACCTACAGTCAGAAAACATGTTACTAGGCGTGGATTTGTCCACAATTACACAACTTGGGTTTATCACGGGGAAGCACCGATGTATATGGCGACAGAACATGCTGGACCTAGTAATTACTAAGTAATGGATGAGGATGATGGGTCATACAATAACTATGAAAGGATGGTGCATGATCATGCTGGACCTAGTAATTATCAAGATGTGTCAAATCTGGAGGAGCCGCCCAATCCTGATGCTCAACAGATTTACGACATGTTGAACGCGGCCGATAATCCATTGTACCCAGGCTGTGACACTTACTCACAGTTATCCTGGATGACTCAATTCATGAGCATAAAGACTGAAAGTCACATGTCAGAGAGAACTTACAATCAGTTATCTTCGATGTTTCGAAATGCTTTACCGAATGATAACAACTGTCCAGAAGACTTCTATAGTACGAGGAGAAATCTGCGCGGTTTGGGTTTGCCCGTGGAAAAGATCGATTGTTGCGTTAATAATTGTATGTTGTATTGGGGGGAAACTAGTGAGCTACATAGTTGTATGTTCTGTGATCAATCGCGATATAAGGAGAATTTGCGTGCATCTGGAAGTCGTCGAAAGAAACAGGTGCCCGCCAAACAGATGTACTACTTTCCTTTGACGCCCCGACTGCAGAGGTTGTTTGCATCTGCAGCAACAGCCGAGAATATGCGTTGGCATGCGACTTCAACAGACGATGGGGTTATGCGCCACCCGGCAGACTCTTCGGCTTGGAAGCACTTGAATTCAGTTTATCCTGAATTTGCTCAAGAGACCAGAAATGTGAGATTAGGTCTATCTACAGATGGTTTTGCCCCCTTTGCACAATCAGGACGTCAATATTCTTCTTGGCCGGTCATTGTCACACCATATAACTTGCCTCCATGGTTGTGCATGAAAGAACAATTCATGTTCCTCACAGTTCTCGTACCTGGCCCATCCAATCCAAAGATGAAGTTGGACGTATTCTTGCAGCCACTGATACAAGAGTTGAAATATTTGTGGGACGTAGGTGCGAACACTTACGACGTATCTGTGAAGCAAAATTTTCACATGCGGGCAGCTCTTATTTGGACTGTCAGTGATTTTCCAGCGTACGCTATGTTGTCTGGGTGGGGTACAGCTGGGAGATTGGCATGTCCACATTGTATGGAGAATACAGAAGCTTTCACTCTAACGAAGAGTGGAAAACAATCGTGGTTTGACTGTCATCGGAAGTTCTTACCTCGTAACCATGTGTTTAGAAGAAATAAAACCTCATTTTTGAAGAATAAGACTTGCAATGTGTATGCACCAGCCGACTGATGACACATCTGATGGGTCCGGCACAGGGATTTCTGCGACTCCTGAGACCCCCCAGGCGTCTAGTAGTTCACGGGTTAGAAGGCCCATCGCCCCTCCAGCTGCCACCATCAGGGCCAACGCGCCTAGGGAAGCACATGGGAGGCTTGTCTTTCAGAGGATGCCCAATGGGTAAGTATTTTAATTTAAATCATTATTTTTCGTACAGCAAACAAATCCTTAAATTAGTTTTACACAGTGCTTTGATGGAGCCAGTGGGCCTGGCCAAAGCCTGCACTAAAGCATTTAAGAGGGTGGATAACCCAGGCGGGTACACTTGGAGGTTGACTCCCCCGGATGTGAAGGAGTTGTACTATGCCGAATTACAGGTATGATTGAATTTATAGTGCATATAAAAATATTTGATAATCTATTGTAAAATGTTATATATTAAATTAACTATTTCATTCAACAGAAAGAGTTTTCTTGGTCGCCTGCGGACGAGCTTGAGGTCAGGGCCATGTGGGAGGTTAAAGCCAGCAAGAGGTACAGTGACATGATGAGCGACTACAAGAGGAAGCTCATGGCTCATACCGATGCAGGTCGGGAGATGGATAGACCCGTCTGGATGTCTGCCGAATTCTGGACAGGACTCAAGGCATACTAGAGTCAGGAGGCTGTTCAGGCCGTTTCCGAGCGAGCACGTGCGAACCGGATGTCTGAGCCCGATGGACCCGGTACTGGGATCAGCAGGCACGTGGGAGGGTCTCGGTCCACTCGTGTCCTGCAGCAGAGTCTGGTTAGTAATTATCAAATAAATTCATAAGTATATATATATATATATATATATATATATAATATCGCAAATAATAACTTGTTTATATGCATGCATGGACAGAGCTTGGACACTGGACTCCCCCTGACTGCACAGAACTATAGCACTTTCCTCCGCCTCCACATGCGCGAGGATGGATCTTTTCTGTCACAGAGGGATGCGGACATTGATGTAAGCGGTTAATTAGTTTAATCAAATATTAGTAATTCATAGTGAAATGTATTTATTTTAATACAATTTTCAATTGTTATGTCTGAATTAGGCGGAGATTCGTCGCATTGCTGTTGAGACTGGGCGAGAGGACCGGCTGCCTGAGATCTACTTGGAGGTCGTACGGCCCGACAGGTCCCGGCTCTACGGCACTGGAAGTGCCGGTAGGAGCCAGGTTAGTAGGGGGTCTTCTCAAAGCACAGACACTTCCATGATGTCTCAGCAGATGTATGAGACACGGATCTCCACGCTTGAAGAGCGCCTACTGGCCGAACAAGCAGAACGTGAGGCCCTCCAGCAGCGTATGGCTGAAATCGAGGCGTTCATGAGGCGGTCGGGTCAGCTACCTTGAGCAGCACTTTATATTTTGGAACTATTAATTTAATGTTTTGGACTATGTAATTAATTTATGTTTTGGAACTATTTGTCTGAACTATGTTTAGGAACAAAATTACACTTGCACTTTCTTTTTACATTTATATATGTTATGTTGAGCAACTATTAATTTCATGTTTTCAAACAACATTACAATTAATTCGTAACAAAGTAATAAATTCAAAATAACGACGAATGGAAATAAATTCAAATTACTTATCTTATAACAAATTATCTCCTTGTTTTTTATAAAAATAAGGACGTATGGAAATAAATTCAAAATACAATAATTATCATCATAAAATACTAATGGAGTATATAAACTATATTGATTAAAAAAAATTAATTAATTAATTAATTAATAATAATAATAAATTAATAAATAAATACTTTTGCGACATAAAAATAAAGACAAAAACGAGTTCGATCCGTAATTAACAGCATCTTATCGGTATCATCTTGATATATTATAAGGTTATGAATATATATATGATTTTGTATATTGAATTAGACTTTAAATGAATTAATAGGTACTCTATATATCAATAATACGAGTGTTCTGTACTGGTGACCATTCGAAATGAACTTCAAAGTTAAACGTGCTTGACTTAGAGCACAACTAAGATGGGTGACCGACTGGGAAGTTCGTCTAAATAATAAATAATAAATAATAAATAATAAACAAATTAATTAAATTACAAAAAAAAATTACCGGCGGTATTTTCTCGCCGGTAATTAGCAGCGGCATTTTACCGCCGGTAAGTGCAACAATTACCGGTGATATTCACCGCCGCCGTCCGGTGCCTATCACAGGCGGCAAACCCCCGCCAGTAATTACCGGCGGCATTAATGCCGCCGGGCAATATGCCGGCATTTTCGTCTGCCTTTTCGCCGCGGACAAATAACGGCGGGACCTACCGCCGTTAATTACCGGCAGCGTGTTTTGCCGCCTGGTAATATTGTTACCGACGAGAAAATTACCGGCAGCGAGACGCCGCCGGTAATGCCCCCGGTAGACTAATTTCCGGCGGCCGTCCCCTCATTACTGACGGCAAAACGCCGCCGGTAATCTCCGATTTTTTTGTAGTGATACTTCATTTATTCACCACAATCTCATTCTCATACTTTACAAACTTTTGCTCACAACCAACTTTCGTTCATATCTCCCTCATTACAATAATTTGGCATTTGCATAAAGAAAGGAAAGAGAAAGAAGGAAAAGAAGAGGGGAAAGAAACGTGGGCTACAAGAGCAGCCACTGCTACACCCCTTTCCCCTACAGCACCTACACCATCACCTCTTTTACACCTCCTGCTGCAAAGTACAGCAGGGAAGGTCTTTCAACCCTTCTCCATGTCAGCCCCCATCTAATCCAACTCCATACTCCAGCCACCCTATCTCTGCAGCTTATACTAGCGCAATCAAGTGTGTAGCTCCAGCTTCTCCTTTAATCTCACACTTCAGCTCCATTGCGCCTCTCTTCTCTTTTCTACACTTGGAAACTTTGGGAGAGCAGAGACCTCAATCCAGTGCTCTGCCACTTCAAGTCCAGAAATACCTTAACAACCAAAGAAACAAGGGGGAGCATTTATTCACTGCCCAGCCATTTTAAGGTGAGTTTTGGCTACATTCTTCCATCTTATACCTAGCATCACCTGCATATATTGAAGAGCAAAAACTACTAAATTATTTCAGCCATTCCAGTTCGTTAAACTCAGCGGCAAACAACCAACCAACATTCATTCTCAAGGTATTAATTCTATATCAAATATCCATTCCAGTACGCATACATACCAAAGCATGATCAGTTTCCCAGGATAGAAAACCATTGTAGACAAAATGGACTTAGCAAAGTTACATTCTTTATAGTACAAACACCAACTACTTTCTTGTGCAAGTGACAGTTCATATGTAGTTTAAACGAGCATAAATTGAGTTTACACGAACAAGAAGAGATTACGCCTTGTCTTTAATTCGCGTTAAGAGCCGATAGAAAGAGGGATGAGTTTTGACTTAGCTTTAGTGAGAGGAGTGGGCGACTGCCTTGCTCCGAATCAGAAACGGCGCATCTCCGCTCGGTTGGAACTGCGACGGCGCGATGGGCAGAACCTTGCTGCTTGTCAGAGCTCGACGGACAGAAAAGGAAGAGCCGAATGCCGGAGAGGCAGCGGCACCTCAAGACAGTGCAGCAACGCGGCGAATCCCGCCGGTCATCCAGTCACAGCGGCGACATATTTTCAATGGCAAGGAGAGCAGTTTTGAGGAAATGGGGGATTAGGGCTCAAATCTTGGGGCGACCTCCCCTGATTTTGAGATACGACAACAACGACAATTTCGGAGGAGAGGGCGAGATGACGTCGGCTCGCTGATTGATGGACAGAGGACTGGACGGCGACTGTAAACCGCCGGGTTTAAAGAACGCCGTGGCGCCGAGCAGAGAGAGGCGGTTCAAATCAGAAAGGGAAAATTAGGGCTTCTGCTACCCCTTCATCGGATTGAGAAGAAGAGCCCGACGCAGGAGGATGAACGAGACCCCGACTGTTCGCCGGGAGTTGCAGCGGCGGCGGCGGCGATTGCAATGTCAAGGAGGAATTAGGGCTCGCCCTTCTCGCCTCGGACGAACTGTCAGCAAGAGAGAAGTTAAGGAGAGAGAGGTGGGTGCGGCCACGCCGGACCTAGGCTCGGCGGCAGCCGACACCGGTCGGAGCAGAGACAACGACTGAACCTGGACTGATGTTTGAGGGAGAAGACGAGAGTTCTCGACTGATTTTGAGAAAGATGGAGGCCGACTGTTTTGAAAATGAGAAAGAGAAGACTGAAATGAGGTAGAGCTAGGCCTTGTTTTATTTTATTTCAATTGGGCCGAATTATATAACTCTCTGGGCCGATTCTTTTATTTTGAGCCCAGCTGACTTCTTTTAATTGGACTGTTTTTAAGCATTCAATTAAACTCTCGTTATTTTATTTCTTTGGGCCAAGATTTATTTAATTACTTAAGCCAATGAATTATTTCAATTGAGTCTTTCATATTAATCATTCAGGCCCACTTCTAATTAATTAATTATTAGGCTGCCTTATGTTGGGCCTTCTAATTATTCGAACTTATAGTATTACTATAGTTCCAACTTTAGCCCGGGTAAATTTTACAAGGTTATACAGCGAATAGACCGAATTAGTTACTTACTACTATCAATTACCTCGAGTGAGATTTATTTAATTGGCAGATTAGAACACCCTCTTGAGGCGAAACCTAGATGGTTTGTTCACTTGATCCGATAGCAAGGATTGATAGTAGAATTTCCCGATATTACCTCATAATGATAATTCATGCATAAGAGGATCATGCATCGTTAATTCCGTATTCTCATTATTTGAGGATTTTACTCGAGCAGTATCTTATTTATATTCTCGTAATAAAGGTCAAGCACGAGATTAATAATCAGTCAAGGAGCTACTGTACCACGGAAAGTTTCTATCAGGTGGGTTTACTTTCATATACATATCAAATGAGTTTAATGTTACAATTGAACAAGTTATTCCGTTACAAAATCTTTGATATGAAAATTATTTCAACTGTTGTCTTGCCATAAATGTTTAAATTTTGGTATGATATCTATCTGATGTGATATGTAATCAAATTCGGGTCCTGAGCAGTTGATAGCTATCCTGCCAGGGCTACTGTACACGTGTGACCGTGAGTCATCGAGCGGGTTGGCCGGTCAGGTGTCCGTGAGAGGCGGCCACCTCTCCGGCACGCAATTCCAGATATGATAGATTACAAGATAAATTAGTCTGATCAGACGAACTTTAAGAATCACAAATGAATTTAGTAAGCTTGAGCCTTGTTAGCGAAAAACCCCCTTGTTTTACTGTTTATGATGGCTTGACAATATACAACTTTACGAAGCATGTTATTTTCATATTAGGCATATGTGCCCACTGAGTACCTTTGTATTCAGCCCTGCATATATTTCTAAATATGCAGGTTAAGCAGTAGCCGATGGTGATGAAGTGACGAGCAGGATTTTCTTTTGTCTCGATGTTATATGTTTTGAAAAACTCTTGGGTACATGTCTTCATACATGTAATCAGAAATCTTATTACTTCCGCTGCGTACTCAAAGAAGTCTTATGTTATTTTGGCTAAGTCGGAGATATTCGAACTTACTAGTTCAATCGAATCACTGCAACTAAACCTCCGTTATATATATTAGATGTTTCCTTCGTTATCAATGAAAAGTACGATCCTTCTCTATTTATTCACTCCCATTTTCTACTCCCGCTTCTTATCTCCCTCCCTTAGTCATGGTTTCACGGTTTAATTATCCTTAATTAAGTCCGGTCGTGACAGTAAAGGTGTGTGGGGCCACATTATTTATAGTGTAAAACTATTACCAAAAAAGGAAATGCACTACTTTTATTGGGACGGCTCAAAAAGGAATACGCACCGCTTTCATTAGGACTGCGGGAATACTATTTTCAACTACGAAAATTATAGTGTTTCCTTTTATAAAATATTATAAAATACATTCACATTTAATATTTATAAAAATCTCAGAATTTAACACATTAATTTAATTGGTCTCTTTATCTAATTAAATATTAGTAGATTTCTTTCTCCACTTTATACACATCTTTTAAGTATTTATTAAAATTTGTATTCCAAACCATACTACAATTTTCGTGGAATATGGGAGTATTTGAGTTCAACCATGCACATATAAATTGATTTCCATCGGTTTCGAGTTAGACGGGCTCATTTTTTGGTGCCTTAAATTCTTGAATTGTTAATATTAGTCCTTTCTGATTTATTGATAAATTTATTATACAGATAAAATAAAATATAATAAATATTTATTCCTTTAAATTTCTCCTTTTTCCCCCTTATATTTTACAAAGAAAATAATTCTACAATTTCTCATTCTTTTCTTTAATTTATCCCTTTATTTTTGGTGTGATAATATTATCACTCTTAATTTAAAGCGAAAATGAGTAAAATTTTCTTTTCATAAAAATTGAGAGAGAGAGAGAGAGAGAGAAAAAAAAAAAGAATTTAAAGGCAAATTTGTTTATTATCTTTGATTTTCTCATAATAAATTTATGAATAAAAAAGAACACCTTCCATTTTAGGAAAAGCAAGATTATTAAAATCATCAAATATTTCGATGCTCATTTAATCATTTTAATACATTATACTTTCTGCATGAAAGAAAAAAAAAACTGTGAAAAATAAAAATAAGTCTTACCCTGTTAGTGCTACCATGTAAAGCCATAGAAAAGCTTCAAAACTGATTTTCCTTAGAGCGCCTCTGCGCACCAGAAATTAAAATAAGGAATTAACAAAATAACAAAAACACTTATGTGAAAGGACAAACCTTTCGAAATATAGCGCAAAGGGCGCGACGGTGAAGTGTTTCGAAATATTTTTTTTGATCAGTAAAGTAAAACTTTTATTGAAAGAAAAGGGATCAAGGCATCAGGAATGCCAATCAAAACAACAAGACAAGTTTGAAGTCTTTGGAACACCAAGAAGTAAAAGGAATTCCTAACTCCACGATTTTGTAGGCCTCGTTCCAACTCCAAAGTCTCCCCTTAATCTGTAATACAAGTTTATCAATATCCCAAGCCTTGTCCTGAAAACGACTACCATTCCTGCTTTCCCAGAGCAACCACACTGTTCCCACCCACAAAGCTTTAAGCAGTCTTCTTTCTCTCTTCTTTTTTCCAGCCACAATGAAAGAAATGAAGTGTTGAAAAATACCTCTCGGATTTGCCGTTTTGATGTCAAGCCATTGAAAGATCTGGTCCCACACCGCCGCTGCTTTCGGGCAATGGAGGAACAGGTGTTCCATCGTTTCCTCACTAGAAACACAGGCATTGCACCATCTTTCCTCCACGCTGATCTGGACATTTCTTCTACTCAAATTATCACATGTTGCCAATCTGTTTCTAAGACATCTCCATGCCGTCACCTTGGCTTTATTTGGTGTTGGGGCCTTCCAAACCTTTGCCATCTCCAAAGGTAAAACTTGTTGCTCCTCTCTTGTTTTTGCCACAATTTCATATGCCGATTTGATTGTGAAGCATCCATCTGGTGTCGCCTTCCAGTTCCATCCGTCTGTTACATCTACACAAGGAGCAAAATCAGCAATCACCAACCGGAGATCCTCCGCAAACCCTTTCTCCCTCTCCCTTAACTCCCTTCTCCACTCCACCCTCCACACCCACGACCCTCCCTCCCAAAACCCGCTTTCACCAACCAACCTTTTCTTGTTCCGGCTCAAATTATACAATCTCGGAAACACAAACTTAAAGGTTTGTCAACCGCCCACACATCCTCCCAGAAGCTGGTCTCAAGCCCATCCCCAATTCTTCGCCTCAAATTATTGATGAACCACCGATCTCTCCTTCCTCCTTCCTTATCCACAATTTTCTGCCACCACCCTTTCTGTCCACCTCTTCCCGCCACCGAACATTCACCCCCTTCCCCCCACACTAGCTCCCCATAAATCGATTTGATCACCCTTACCCACAGAGCTTTCCCCTCCCCCAAAAACCTCCAAAGCCACTTACTTAACAGCACCTGATTAAACCAATCGATATTCCGAAACTCCAAACCTCCTGAATCCTTGTTGAGGCACAAGGCATTCCACTTAAACCAGGTGATACCTCCCGTCTGTGTACCTCCTCCCCACAGAAATTTGGAGAACAGTGAATTAAGTTCCTTAATCACCGCTTTAGGTATGAAAGCGCGGGATAATTGATAGACCGGGATGGATTGCAACACCGACTTGACAAGAGTAATTCGCCCTGCCAGCGAAAGGTGTCTTTTCTTCCAGCTTGCCACTTTGTTTGAGACTTTTTGAACCAAAAACTTCCAATCTCCAACACCATTGCTGCGCCTCCCCCCCCCACTTTAGTACCCAAGTAATTGCACGGAAAGGATCCGATCTTGCACATGAGGAGCGATGCCCATCTCCTCTCAACTGCCTCATCCACTCCCACTGTCAGAAGACAACTTTTGTCGAAATTTACAGCTAAACTCGAGACGAACTGGAAGAGAATCAAGAGTTTCTTCACGCTCTCCATATTCCTGTCATCTGCCTCCAACAAGAAGATAGTATCGTCCGCGTACTGTAGATGTGAAATGGGCACTTTATCCTTGCCAATCTTCGCCGGAACCAGGAACTGCCTCTCCGCTGCTCTTTCAATGAACTCGTTGAGGCCTTCTGCCACGATAAGGAAAAGGAAATGTGACAACGGGTCACCCTGTCTCAAACCTCTCTCCATTTTGAAGTCTCCCGTCGATGACCCGTTCACCAAAACACTTGCCGTTCCAGATTCAAGACACCCTTTAATCCACTTCCTCCAAACTCCGTCAAAGTTAAGTCGATCGAGAAGCATATCCAAGAAATCCCATTGCACAGAGTCGTATGCTTTTGCGAAGTCAATCTTGAAGAAAATACGGCCCACTCTCTTCTTTTTTGCCTCAAAAATAGCTTCATTCAGGATAACCACCCCATCTAAGATGAAGCGACCCTTGACAAACGCACTTTGATTATCGGAAATGATCGACCCCATAACCCTCTTCAATCTCTCAGCTAGGATTTTAGCCACAATTTTGAACAAGCTGGTGATAAGCGAAATTGGGCGAAAATCATCGAGCGACCCAGCCCCTTCTTTCTTCGGAATCAGAACAATAAAAGAGGCGTTACCACCTTTCGGTATTTTCCCATTTTCGTGAAATTCCTTCAAAACCTGGAGTAAGTCCTCTTTAACCACGTGCCACGCCGCTCTCCAGAATGTGAAGTTAAATCCATCGGGTCCCGGACTCTTGTCTCCACAACAGCTCCAAACTGCTTCTTTAATCTCGTCCAGATCAAAATCCCTGATCAGCCAATGCCTCTCGTCATTTGAAATTTTCCTCCTCATGAAGTCCAGGGGAAAATCAGGCATCTGTCGTTCTTTCCTTTTGAAAAAAGCTTCAAAATGATTTCTCACTCTTGCTTTAACCTCTTCCGATTTAGATATCCACGAGTTTTCAAAGAGCATTCCGCCAATCTCATTTTTAACTCGTCTCCCACGAATTGCCCTATGGAAAAAACCCGAATTAGTGTCTCCCTCTTTGAGCCATTTGAGTTTGGCTTTCTGTTGCAGCATCATCTGTTTATTCTTGAGTTGAAGGGAGAGCAGGGCTTGAATCTCATTTCTCCTGATCACCTCTGATTCTTCAAGACCTCTCTGTTCGTCCACCTTGTCCTTCTCTTGAAGTTCCTTCTGAAGTTCTTGGATTTTGTGGTCAATCTCACCGAAAGAAGTCCGATTCCACACCTTCAAGGCCTCTTTGAGTTTCTTCAGTTTCTCCTTAACCTCAAAAAAGCTCCATCCCCCCACATTAGTCCCCGTCCAAACCTGCTTGACCATCTCCTCGAAATATAGACGGGCTCATTTTTTGGTGCATGTGCTACAGTCTGGTTTCTAGTTAGACGGGCTCCTTTGTTTTCTATTTTCCCTCTCATTCGCTTGTGGCGGGTTTTGTTCTCGTCTTTGCTTCGTTTCCTTTGTTACTTGCTTGTTATAGACGAGTGCTCCTTTTTTACCGATATTTTTTTATTGAATTTTCACTGAAAAGGTGTTAATGAGGCTCGGTCCTAATTAGTTAAAGTCTTGTGCTTTCAATGAATTTTTTAGGTTTTTTTTCTTCAATATAATTTAATTCAGTAGACATGCGGCAGAGCACGATTTTTAGTAATTTTACTATTTGTATATATGATAATAGGGTATTTATAAAAAAAACTAACGTCTATGGACAAATTTGAAAAAAAAAACATATTTTTAAAAGGTATTGGCCTATAAATACTCGAACTTTTTCTATTTTCGGGTTTTGCACCTAACTTTAAAATCTTCCTAAAAATACATGAACTTTGTATTCTTTTTGATTTTGCATTTGACGAATTTTTACCTCCAAATTGTTGCTGACATATGCCAACCAAATTGACATCCAAAACTCTACAATTACATTTTTCGAAATCACACATTGACAATAAACTTATCTACTTATGCACTTCAAACTTTATTCTCAATCTGGTTGTCATGTCAGCAACTATTTGAGGGTAAAACCTCACGGTGTGCAAAATAAAAAAGAATGCAAAATTAGGCATTTATAAACAGATTTTAAAGTTAAGATGCAAAACTGAAAAATGAGAAAAGTTCGAGTTTTTACATGCCAATACCCACATTTTTAAATGTATTAATTAAGACCCAAAAATGTCGCTGCAGAAGAACCCTTTCTTTGAACGTTTACTGTTCCGGTTCTGGTAATTTGGTTCCAGTTATTCGGTTATAACCATAATCAAACCAAAATTTGGGTTAATTGGTTAACCGATAACAGAAATTAGCCGGTTCGGTTTGGTTACAGTTATTTATTAAGTTTTAAATATACCGTTATTAATTCGGTTTAACCGGCAACCGACCGATTAAACTAAATAACCAATTAACTAACCGGTTAAATAATAATTAATACATATATTTATTATATTCTAATATTTTATAATATTTTAACGGATTTTATTTTCAATAGTGAGGAATATATTTTATTTTTAGTTGTACATTTTTATTTTCTAAAATAACAGATTCTAAACCAATCAATTTTTAGTTGTACATTTTTATTTTCAACAGTGATGAGTAACAATTGTTATTTGATAAAAAGGATACTCAAAATCATTACCAGTGCTTTCCAATGTGATTCTTCTATTATATCCTTTCAATTATGTTCCTCCTACTAATATGTATGACCATTATTTTTTATTTAAACGTGTAAATTATTTTAACATTCTGAAAATAAGAACACGAAGGTTTGTGTCAGTCATTCTAGAAAATTGTATCAAAATAGGAGTAATTAAGAATTTCTATTTTAATATATATTATTTTTTTAAAATAAACTAAATTAAACCGGTTAAATCGGTTAACCGAACCGGTTAATCGGTTAACCGGTTAAAAAATCGATTCAGTTATCGATTACCTATTTTTTTTAGATAACTACCTATTTTATGGTTAATCGGTTCCGGTTAATCGGACAATTGATTCGGTTATAGACCGATTACCACTCCTAGTTGTATTCGTCTTCTTGCTTACTTTAATTTTTCTTTTCTTTTTATGGGACCGGGGCTCCATCTTTTAGCAATAGAAAGATTTTAAAAACAATAGCAAAATGACTTCGTTCATTATGCGAGTACACAAATTAAGGATCAAACTTTGGACTACTTCCAGCAAAACTTGAACAATTCACACCTTCAATTGAATTATGATGTTATTTTATAACTACATATACTCCATATATATATATATATATATATATATATATATATATATATAGAAATTGAACTCTTACCATTTACTCGACGATAATGACTAGGGGTGGAAAAATCGGATTCGAGTATCGGGTAATACCCGATCCAATCTGTTACCCGATCGGTATACCTAAAAAATTAAGATATCGGATCGGGATTGAATATTAGGGTGTGCGAGAAATTGGGCTTGGGTTATATCCGAATACCAGATTAATAATATACTAATATTTTTTATTATTTAATTAATTTAAATAAACAAATATTAAAACTTTAAGCTCTATTCCCTAAATCCGAATTCAAGTCTTAAACCCTCCCACCGAATTCAACTCTGAATTAAACTTTAAACCATGTTGCTCTTGAGCAGTACATGTGATGTGACCATTCTTTGAAATTATGTATATACTTGTGAATTTGAATGATATTGCTTGTGAATTATATATATTGCTCGGGAAAATATATATGCTGCTGCCTAGGGTATATTATGAACAATGTTTAGTTCTTGTTTAGAATCTTGATAGGGTACATTGTGAATCTTGAGCATTATTATTTCTTGATATATCGTATGTATTAATTCTCTGTATGTATTAAGAAATCCACAAAGAAGAAAAGTTGAGAAAAGGAACAGAAATTCGGCGCCGTGCAGACGCGACCTCGCCGGCACGCAGCCCACGGGGCCCAACCCGATCGACCAAGTGCCCGACCTGCGCCACCATGGATTGCACGTAGGCATCCGGTGTTAACGTTGGTGAGCTCCGATCTGCCCGGTCCTCGCCCGATCTGCTGCTGTCCTCGTGAGCTCCGATCTGCTGCTGTCCTCGCGAGCTCCGCTCCGTCCTCGTGAGCTCTCTCTCCGATCTGCTCCGATCTGCTCCGTCATCGCGAGCTCTAGCTCCGATCTGCTCCGTCCTCGCGAGCTCTCTCTCGCCCGATCTGCTCCGGCACTGTCTTGCTCGCGAGCTCTCTCTCGCCCGATCTTCTCACGGCGGAATCTGTCTCTCACGGCGCACAGACAGCGGCGGACGAGCGGCGTGATTTGCGGGCGGCGAAGCGGCGCAGCGGCTGGTCGCTGACTGGAGTCTGGACTGTCTGGGTGCGGAGGGCAGCGACGTCGCGGAGCAGGGCGGCGCTGGACGGCGACTCAGCCTCCCGTCTGCTGCTGTTGTCTCCATCTCCATAGCTGCACGCAGCCGAATCGCCGGCATAGCAGTTAAATGATGCCACCGTTCGCTGCTGCTGTGCTCAGTCCCATCAGCCCCGCCGCCGCTTGAGAGCAGCGACGCCATCGACGTCGCGCGGCCTACTCCACAGCGAGCTGCTCCGGCAAGGCAGCGGGCGTCGCTAAACGCACGTTGCTCTCTCGACGTCGGCGCTGCAATCTCCGCTGCCGATCTGAACTATTTGTGAGAAATGGCATCGCTCCAGCCTCCCCTCCCAAATTACCCCATTGTGTCTAATAACTTTGCTCCTGTCAGTCGATCTTCATCGCCACTACACAGTTCTACTAGGGTTTTCACCACTGCTGATCAGACGACAATGAACTCTTCCACAGTAATGACGGCGCTTCTCTTCCCCGAGTCTGGGATCACGATGCCTCCGAGCATCACTGTCACAGATCGTTCGGCAGAGGCTGCTAGAGTTACTGCTGATGTTTCGTTCCCGGAAATCGCTGCGGTGATGACTTCCCATACTGTCGGCGTCTCTTCTCAGGCCGATGGTCCTAAGGGCCTGATCCCGCCTCGCTCGATCGGGACTGCCCATCCGAAAGTGGTCAGTCCGCTGTCTGCTCCGAAGGTGCCGCCGAAAGCCTCTTTTGCAGATAAACTGAAAGCTAGGGATGGCAGTCCGACAGAGCAAGTTTCCAAGCCTAGGGACGTCCCCGCTCATGACTATACAATCCTCCGACCAGAGTTGGTGGATCTCAAACGTTGCCTTGTTTTAGAGCCTTCTTTCCACCAAAGACAAGTCCAGCGTTTCGCCCATGCGATTCACGGCCGGCTGATCCTCCGCAAAGGTGAGTCACCTCGGTTTGCAGCGGATCTTTGGGAGGAACTTCAACAGCTTTGGAAACCGGCTGCTGGTTGGTCGATTCATCCGCTCGGAAAAGGTTACTTCACTTTTAATTTCACCACCGACGAGGATAGGGCAGCGGCTTTCGCTAAAACGACTTGGCGTTTACGCTCAGGTATACTCCATCTCCAGGCTTGGGTGCCGAATTTTGATCCCTACAAAGCGAATTCTACCCTGGTTCAGGTATGGATTAGAATCTTTAACTTGCCACATGAATATTGGCACCCAGAGGTTCTTTCCGGGGTCGCACGAGAAGTGGGTACGCCTATCTTGATTGATGGTCAGTCTGCACAGGCTCATGTGGGTCACTTTGCTAGAATTCTTGTTGAGTTAGATGTTTCGGCTGATATTCCTGAAGCTTTAGATATTAAGTGTGGCGATATTGATTTTACTGTCAAGTTTGGATATGAGAATTTGCCTTATTACTGCTCCGTCTGCAATGTTGTGGGACATAATTCTAACGAATGCAGAAGAAATAAAACGACCACGACCGAGGAACGTCGTCAGTCCAAGGTAGATGACCACAGGGTTCATCCTCGTCCCTACACCGGAAATCAGGAAACTCCAGCATGGGCTGGAAAGGAAATTCCTGAGGTTGGACAGAAACTGAACTCTTCTTCAGACTCTCCTACCTCATCCAATCCCTTTGCTGTGTTGGTTTCTCTAGAGTTGCAAGATGAACAGAGACTTGTTGGTGATGATAACATGGACAAGCCGCCTTCTGATGGAGACCGAGCTTCAGATGCTTGCATCCCTCAGGACAGTCAGGGTAGAAAGGATATGGAACACCCTGGGTCAGATGACGAAAAGAGCCAAATTGAGGTAGTTGAGCAGGAATACGAGAGGAGTTCTGCACCTCTGACTGTTCAGCCGCTTGCTGTTGTGACTGACAACAACGCTGTGCTAACTTTGACTGGGACGACAGGACCCATTTCTCGTACACGAGGGCGTCCGAAAGGGGCTATCACCAAGAAGGGGAGAGTTTCTGATTCTTCTATCAAGCACAGGCTCCGTCGTATCATAGTCAATGGCATGTCTTCGGATTTCCAAAACTCAGCACGCCGTGACGATATGCATGGCCCAGGTCTTGACACTTCTTCGCCTGTGGAGTTCCTGAATAAAGTGAAGTATGCTCAGTCTCGAGGACATATACTGCAAAACTTTGTGATCAACTCCTCTAACTCTACCGATGCAGCCCATGCTATGTCGGTTGTGGCCTCTTCAAAAATGAAGAAAAAATGGGGCGATATGTTGGACGATGAAGAGGACGATTTAGACGAGGACGACCCTCTTAAAATGTTCTCTTAGTCTTGGTTTGTTTTTTGGTTACCCGGGGTTTCTTGCGGGTGCTTTTGCTTGCTTCCTTTGTATCTGGTCTCTCTTTTTTTCTTTTTCTTTTTAATAAAATTTCTATTTCATTAATTCTCTCTGCAAATAGGGATTTTTTTTTTTTTTTAATTTCGGGTGTTAGGGTACCCGATTAATCCGAATCGAATAAATTGGGTACTCGATTAATCCAAATACCCAATTATCTTGGTAGCAAAATTATGAATTGAATAAAATCGAGTAATTTAGAATACCCAAATACCCAAGTCGGGTAGGGTACTTGAATTCTTAACCGGGTTTGGTACCGGGTAGTGTACGTTTTCGTGTGTTTTTTGGGTTCGGCCCGTTCGGGTACCCGAACCAGACCTGATTCCCACCCCTAATTTTTAATAATTACTAAATCTATACAGTGCGATGTAGTTTATATAGATAATATTTGTATATATGCTATAGGATAATTTAAATTTATAACAATGAACCAAATTAAATTGCTTATAGCTACCCGAAATTCAGGTAACAAGACATATTTTACTCATAAATAGGAGTGAAAATTAAGCAAGCATGTCGTTGATTTTGTGCAACACCAAGGCTTATATTTAAATTTAACTTAACCTTGAAATCAGGTCATTGATTAATGCAGTATATAATTAAGCACAAATCAAGTTACTAATTTATACATTAAGCCTACATCAAGTAGTTGACGCGTTCAAGTGACTAAAATAGTTGTTAAATAACTAGTTAGGTGTATGCATGTGATCGATCATGCATGACCAGGAAATTTTGGAAGTTATAGGTTAAAATAATTTTTGGTTTCAAGTAACTCTGAAACCGTATCTCTCTCTCTCTCACACACACATTCTTGGCTAAGAAAAGTTGGTCAAAATTTATGTGCTTACAATTTTATGAATACATATTGTTTATACATTTGTTGATATCTTTTGTCTGCTGACCTCTTTTTTTTTCTAGATATCTGTGACTAGATTCATATCCTAATGTACAGAGACACATTCCAGGTTATATACAATAAAATTATATATATATAGGGGAGGGCTACCATGAGAACACCTCTTAAAATAAGAAATAAGAACTACAAAAAAATGTATGAATTTTATGTAGAACACGTATGAATTCGTTATATAAAGGTATGAATTGCGAAAAATAATTTTTTGTTACCTTTGGAATTCAAACTCAGGATTATGAATTCATCCAACAAGACGATGAATCAACCGTAGATCTTGATGATCTAAGGACTGAAAATAATTTTTATTTTATATATTAAGAAGTGTACTTATTTTAGCCATCCCCTATATATATATATAGTTTAATGAAGAATTATATTTTTCAAGAGAACAAAGAATCAATCATTTATTTTTATTTATTTAAAAAAAAAATATAACAATTATAATATCCATTTATATTTTTTGAATTAGAATTACACAAGAGGTCTTTGAATATAACCAATTATGCAACTCGCACGCAAGCGGGACCTCAACACCATACAATTGTAGGAAAACTATACCACCTAAAGTGGGAAAATATCACCGCACGCAGGCGGGGTTGAACCCAGAACCTCTCACACAAAGGAGAGTCTTTGGGGCCTCAACTTTGCCACTAGAATAGGGATGGCAACGGGCCGGATCTGGATCGGATTTCATCAATACCAGATCCAGATCCAGATCCGTTTCATTTTACCAGATCCAGATCCAGATCCGTGGATCTGAAAATTTAGGATCCAGATCCAGATCCGTCAGATCCGCGATTCTAATTTGTTTTCTTCATAAAAAAATTGCACAAAACAAAATATTTTAATTTGTAATTCTAATTTGTTTATTATTTTTAATTTTTAATATATTTAATATTATTAATAAAATAAATATAAAAAATAAATAATATATATTAAATAAAATGGATCTACGGTCGGATCTGGGTTTAATCTGGATCTCAAATTTCAAGATCCAGATCTAGATCCATTTTAAAAATTGAGATCCAAATCCACGGGTCCAAAAAATTAAGATCCAGACCCTGAAAAACGGATTAATTGAGAATCCACAAATAGTGTGAGAAATGAGAATACGTTTGAACAGTTACGAACAAGTCATTTCATTTGATAAACAAATAAATAATTTTTATGAATAAACATTTTGATTTTGAGTTCGAATCATGAAAGTGGTGATCTTTTTAACATATTAAATAAATATATTTGTTCATCAATTATATTGATTTGTTTGTAGAATTTATTAATTTTATTTATTATTCTCACTTATCAATAAAAATCAACTTTTTTAATAGAACTAATTAACCCCAACTATTTAACTAATGCAGGGGCACGAATCATGTATCCGTGCCTATTTGTGTATGTATAATAATATTCGCCAATTAATTCTTCATCATGCTAGCTATATATATTTAGGTAACATACTTCCCTATACATGTCATCCGGTATAAATTTTGTTAATTAACTAATACTATTATATTCACCATTAGTTTTAGCATTATGGTGAGGACAAAAATAATTATTGTTGAACATTAAACTTGTGTGTGTGTTTTTTTTAATTGTTCACACATGCAGTAGGGGAAATAAATAATTGGGGCGGCTTTTACTTGATCCGCATTTGTTAATATTTTGTCCTGTGGGAACCACAAAACGAATAATACTCCATACATTCTTTTTAGATTATTAACGTTTTACTCACTGCGTCTCATAAAAACATAAACATATAAGTGACATGAATTTTAAGAAATATTAAATAAAAGTGTATTGTGAGTGAAAAATGGATTCCCCTTTATGAAAGTTGAGATGAAAAGTAAAGAAATTGTGGTGAGATAGTGTACCAAAATAGAAATGTTCATGTTTTTGTGAGACGCCCCAAAATGACAAAATGTTCATGTTTTTGTAAGTCGGAGGGAATATTATTTTGATATCTCTCATTATTAACACTACTTTTTAGGTTAAAAAAATTCTACACTTACAATCAACTATTTTTATTAAAACTGATGTCACTCACTTCTAGGACTATATAGCTTACAGAGGAAGTAGGTATGCATGATTTTTATTTAATATATTATATTTATTTTAGTAACATTCGTTATCTATTTCTGCTCCACTTCAGTAAAAAAAAATTAAATCATTTTCTGCAAATTGTTTCCTAGCTTTTGATTATGGATAAGGTGAATGTGTTGAAAGTTAAGTTCGCTAAAATAGTGATCTTTCTTATTGCTTAAGTAATATAATTTGACTGCTAGTTCTTAAACTCGAATCAAGACCCATATATTCAACACAAGACTCCTTAAAATTTTACTAGTAGATCTATAAATACTGAATTTCGTTAAGATGATATGATATGCACCACTTCTAGAAGGAAAGAAAAGGTAGTTTTTTCATTGAAAGTTTGGAAATTAAAAAATAAAATGTTGAAAATAGAACACTCCATATTTCACATGCATATGGAGAAATTTCCAAGTTTCCCATTCAAAAATAAAGTAGGTAGTACTAATACTTTTCACTGAAGTATGTGCAAAGTTGGAACCATATTCTCTAGCATTGCAACGAAGACTTTGAGCAAAATATATTGATAAAGACATTTTCCTACACCTATAAATAAGTGGCCTCTTGTTTGAAATCTTAAACACACAACTCAACTTGTCCTTTCTTTGCTACAAATTAATCTCTTCCTTAGTATTAATTGGATCAAAGATATCAGCATGGGTGTTGTGAATTTCGAATACGAAGTGGTGTCGACAGTCCCACCACACAGGTTGTTCAAGGCATTCCTCCTCGACTCCGACAACCTCATCCCCAAGGTCATCCCCGGCGCCTTCAAAAGCTTCGAAACCCTACAGGGCGACGGCGGTGCTGGCACCATCAAGTTGATCACTTTTGGCGAAAGTAATATTTTCATTATATATGCTTGCCAAATCTAAATTTTGATTAGTTATTGACACAAAATGTAAAAGGTATAAAACATGACATAAGTCTTATTTTCTTTGAACAACTTATGTTTAAAACAAGACATTTGGCTGCATAATAATTGTGAATCATTTTAATTGAAATCCTTAATAATGTGATAAATTACACGTGTGCAGGCAGTCCGTTCAAGTTTGCGAAGCACCGTGTGGATGAAGTGGATGAGGCCAAGTGCGTGTACAAGTACAGCGTGATCGAAGGCGATGCTTTGGGTGAGGAGCTCGAGTCTATCTCGTACGTCGTGAAGGTCACCGCCGGCCCCGACGGCGGCTCCGTCTTGAAAACGAGCAGCTCGTACCACACCAAGACGGACAACCACAGCATCACGGAGGAGAAGATCAAGGAGGGCAAAGACAAGGCAAAGGCTGTTTTTCATGCTGTCGAAGCTCACCTCCATGCCAACCCCCATGAATACAACTAAATATAATACCCCCATTGGAAATTTGATGGAAAATAAATGTATTTGAAGTTGTATTTGTTTCAATATGCATGTAAAAGGTATGTGAGTTTATTTTTATTTGTATGTTTTTGTTGCTTGGGGCATTTTTGTCCTTTTGCAATTGGAATGTATTCGGTTTGGTAATAAGTTAGTATATACTATGGTTACAATGTTTTAGTCAATTTGTGTTGAGCTCTTTTTAACAAGCTATTCACCAAAATAAATAATTAAAAAATATATTATTGGGCCGGCAACTCGTTTGCCAAGATCGGGATTGAAAGTGAATCACAAAATTAAGCTGAATTATACTATTATAATATTAAATAACAACTTAGAATTAAACTTATTTATAGACACGAATAAAATTTTTTCATATTGGAGATGAGTATTTATATTGTATTGATATGCAAAGATTTTAATTTCCAATGGTCATGAAAGGCTAAAAGGAATATCATTACGTTTGTAATTCGTAGACTCAAAATTGGCGGAAACAACACCAAAACTCATACCTTAAAATATGGAATGGTACGAATTAAAGAATTATTAAAATTCAAAATTTGTGATGAAAATTTTAAACAAAAAAAGAGTCATCCCTTTGTACTTTATTGTAGAAATAATTATACAAGATGGACCCTTTCGCTAAAAAAAGTAATCACCATCTGTTTTCGGTTGCACAAAAAAAAATTCAAAGCACATTAGATCACAATTAATCACACACGCATGGGCTGCAAGACACAATTCCAATTGAACCAAGTAACAGGCCTAATAACAAAGCCCAAACCACCTTATATTTTGGGTCCAAAAGGAATATAGAGGGCTGTCAAAATGGGCCGAAAATGGCCCGGCCCGATGGGCCCGCCCGGCCCGCCCGTAGTTTTGGCCGGGTTGGGCTAGGATTTTCAAGGCCAAAAAAAAATCGGGCCTCCCTGGCCCGGCCCATGCGGCCCGCCGGGTCACCCGGCCCGCGGGCCAAAAAGCCCGCCGGGCTTTCGGACCTAAATCGGCCCGTCAATATAAAAGGTGTAAATTTCAAAAAATTATATCTCCTCCCAAATTCCAATGGACCCAACCCAATCTAAGTCCATTTCTTCAATTGACGACAATGACGAGTCGAAGTCTAACTTAGGATTTAAATTAGCAATCCATAATCAATATTAAATTATTTTTACTTGAAAGATTCATTTATTTTTTGTGGTTGTTATTTTATTCTAGTTGATTTGATTACTGTATTAATTAATTTGTGAATAAATCGTTTTCAGTTTTTGTTATTTTTGCAATTAGTTTTTGTTTTTTACTTATATTCATATTGTGTACATTTAGTTTTAGTCATATTTGTTTACATTTAATTTTAGTCAATTACGTAATTTAGATGTAGATTGTTTAAGGCCCTTTTTGTTTCATCGAATTTGTCTTCAATTTTTTTCTTTAAATTTGATTTAATTTATTAATTTTTGGAACTAAAATATATATATATATATATAGGGGAAGGCTAAAATAAGAACGCTTCTTAAAATATAAATTAGGAACCATTTTCAGCCCTTAGATCATCAAGATCTACGGTTGATTCATCACCTTGTTGGATAAATTCATGGTCCTGAGTTCGAATCCCAAAGGTAGCAAAAAATTATTTTTCGCAATTCATGCATTTATACAGTTTATTCATGCGTCTTATACATAAAATTCATGCATTTTTGCTGGTTCGTAATTCTTAAAATTCATGCATTTTTGCTGGTTTATTTTTAGCTGTGTAACTGTATGAATTAATCCAATTCATACGTGTTCTACATAGAATTCAGGACCTTTCGCAATTCATACAGTTACACAGCCAATTCATACATGTTCTACATAGAATTCAGCCGTTTTTAGTTTTTATAAAAAGATGTGTTTTTATTATAGCCCACCTCTATATATATATATATATATATATATATAGGGTGTGGTTCTAGAGAGAACTACATTATTTGTGAGAACGTGAGAACCATCAAATCTAATGCATTCACTGTAAAAATTAATGCATTCGCTGTTAAAATTAATGCACTCAAAAAAATAAAAAAAATTGCTCCCTTCAGGATTCGAACCCAGGATCTGCATTCATCCAACAAGATGATGCATCCACCGTAGATCTTGATGATCGAATGACTGAAAATGGTTCTCCGTTCTTTTTTTATTTATGGTTCTTTCCTGAACCTCTCCATATATATATATATATATATATATATATATATAAATTTATCAATTTTTGGCCCGTTTTGGCCCGACCCGCCCGGCGGCCCGTATATGGGCTGGGCTTCAATGTTCAAGGCCCGTTGAAATTTTGGGCCGGCCCGACCCGGCCCAAAAAATTGCCTAGGCCCGTTGGGTTGGGCCGGCCCGGCCCGCATGGTTTGACAGCTCTAGACGGACCTACACACCAATTATCAAGATCGTCCGACCAATCGATCATCGACGGCAGCCGCGTGTGTGCTCTTTTGTAGAGTCTATATGGTACGGACTTCTAGAAAAGATTATGTGGAAAAAGAAAGAAGAAGGAGAACATAAGAAGAAAAAACAACAACAGAAAATGCACTATTCAATTTTCAAAAAAAAAAAAAATGCACTATTCAACAAAAGAAAATGATATTCAATAATCTTATCTTGACTAATTGTTTTCTATGCGCCGGACTTATGGCTAGATAATCCGATCGGGTTTGGATCAGTCCTATTTAATTGCCAAGTTATTCTGTTGCAATTTTTTAGTTATAAATTTTTAATTATATATAATCCTAATCTTTCAGGTTTTGGGCTAATTCGTCGGATTATTCAAGCTTGAAATTTAAATATAAAAATAATTAATACATTTATTTTAATAAATATATCTATAATCATAACAAATGAAGATCCACATAAAATAAATATTATTTCAATATATTGATAAGTTAAAGAAGAAAGTGGCATTCTCTCTAAAAAAGACTAAAATGGCAGCGGAAATCCTCTCTAAAATAGGCTCGTCTTCTATTTTGAAATGTAGCTTGATCTCGAGTTCGAGCTTTCTTTCAATTAATTTTCGAATTAAATATTCGAACCAAACTCATACTCAATATTTATATGTGGAATCAAACTTGAACTTAATTTAAGGCTCAAATTCAAACTCGGTAGGTGTGTGCAAGTCAATTACTAGATTAGTAGATTTAGACGGAAACCACAAAATTCGCAGTCAACCAAATAAAATAGTATATGAGAGAAGAAAACAATATAAACATCTTAATCAGTCCTACTACCCAACGCCAATAAAGATAAACAAATTTCTTAAGAATAATGTGATTAATGTTTAAAATGGAAGAAATGACTATTCGATTTTGATCGCGCTGGAGGAAGACTCAAAATGGTTGCATTTTCAAATGTTTTTCACGATTCTGTAACTATGAATGGAGAGGAGGCTGTTAAGATATTGCATTAGTGCTCGTTTAGTTCAAATAAAAGAATAGAAAGAGAATAAAAGAAAATAAAGTGGAGAAAATGATGAACAATATTCATTACTTTTATTAAGTATTTGGTTAATAATTAAAAAGAATCAATAATAAGGAATTCTCTTTCTTTTGTTTCTTCTGTATTTTAAGGGGTAATAATTAGGTGATTGTGTTATCCTCAAATAAGGGTAATTGTAACTCATTACTCAAATCAAACAAAAATAATTGATTCAATTAATTAAATCCCCTTTTCAGCCTCCAATTAAAAATGTCCAATCAAACGTGGGCTTAATATATTTTATTGAACGTAATACTTACAATGTAGGCTAAACTAAAGCAGAATTGACTTTAGTTTCGGTTTTTTGACGGCACTTCATGACTTTCTCAAATCAATTAATTATCTTCGTCCTTTATATTTATGCATATTTTTCCTTTTCGATATGTTCCCTAAATTTATGCATACTTTATTTTTGGACACTATCTCCACATAATTTTATATTATTTACTCACAATCTATTTAACAATACCATTAATGTAGAATTCTTTTTTAACTGTCAATACCGTAATCAACTATGCTTATTTATAGAGACCGGAGGAAGTATTTTGTAAAATACACTTGAAGTACGCAACAATTTCACTAGCCAATTTAATAAAAAAAATCATAACATTAACACCACAAACCATAACTTTTTTAGAGTTATATACTCATATTCACACAAAAACTAATAACTAAATTAAATCCCCAATCTATAATTCATTGGAGGAAAAACGTCACTGCACACGGACCATAATTAAATAAATTTTCAACCAACCAAAATACATATCATGTGAAATATTGGAAATTAAAGCATAATTGCAAATATTTATATATTTAGTTTAGATACAATATAAAAACACACCAACGATGACTGAACAAGACACACATTATTGATAATTAATACTTATTCTTGAAAATGCCAAAATGCAATTCCAATTAATTATTTGTATTCATTAGGGTTTGAGTGGAGGTGAGCCTCAATAGCTTGCAAGAATGCCTTAGCAGCCTCTGTTGCTTTGTTGATCTTCTCTCTTATGACATTATGGTTATCTCCTTTGGTGTGGTATGTAGAGACTGATTTATAGACTGAACCTCCATTTGCAGCAGCTTCGATTTTGATGGCGGTCGAGGAAGACTCAAAATCTTCACCCAGATCATCACCTTCGATCACGCTAAA
Source organism: Salvia miltiorrhiza (assembly GCF_028751815.1). Lineage (NCBI taxonomy): Eukaryota > Viridiplantae > Streptophyta > Magnoliopsida > Lamiales > Lamiaceae > Salvia > Salvia miltiorrhiza. The sequence goes on from NC_080391.1 coordinate 24,822,191, forward strand.
CTTGTACACATGATTTGTCTCATCGACTTCTTCAATTTTATGCTTCACCGTCATAACTTTATCCCCTATATATAATAATATATATATAATTCAGAATAACGAATACAAATTTCGACGTAACGAAATTTTAATTATTACCTTCATCATAATAAGTTATCAACAGGATAGATCCAGCTCCTCCATTGCCCTCTTTCACCTCAATGCTCTTGAAAACACTAGGCAAAACCTTGGGAAAGAGGTTCTGTGAATCACGGTAAGCTTTGAACAATCTTGTTGGTGGGATTGAACAACGGGATTCTTGCTCCTCAACAATCACACCCATTTTCTTCTTTCAACAAATTAAACTGATAATTGAGTTGTGTACGTTTTATGTGAAAAATGAAGGCCCTATTTATTGGTGAATACTGGGTTAAAATTGTGATGTTTGATTAAATTCTTTAATGTATAATCCTGCGACTTTTTATCCTTATATTGATTAATTATATTATCTTCATACGACTGAGATGCTAAATTATCACTTGAATCATAACACTAAGCATGTAATGATTTTAGAGTTGGTGTCCTATTCGACCAGACCCGTCTAACTGGGATGGGATCCAGTGTCCCATAATTTTATGTGTGTCACTGTGTCTAATACTTATATCTATTATTTTTAAAATATTTTTTATAAAAATAAAATTTATTATAATACTATGAAGTATATTTAATTTTTATTTCAAAAAAATAAATTTTTAAAAAAGTATATACCATGACTTTGAATTTATCAATCTATTACTATTAGCTAATAAAAGTGAAATTAAATCATAAAAAATAATTATATACCCTAGATTGATGGGATAAACCCTAGTTACTAATCACAGAATTAAACTAAAGCATATAAAGTTGAAATGGAAGAAAAAATATATAAAAAAATAAACAAATTGAAAGTGAGACACATAATGGGATATAAAAAGTGGTACATTAAATCTCATTCCATTCTACCGCTTCGTCCAATTATATTACGTATATAATATTTTTACTAATAATATATGATACTTTTATCAATAACAAATGAAACCATACATATCAAGCATGATATAGTATTTTTCTAACATCAACTGATATTATTTTATATGCAAATGATACTTTGAATAAAAGAAAAATAATATATTTTTTTATAAAAGTATCATTTATGTAATATAACTGAATTGAGTCGGATCGAATCAATCAAACAGATCATGGATAGAGCAGTCTAATCACTACAAAAAAACGCCGATTTAGCGGCAAAAATTACCGGCGGCAATCACCGGCGGCTCACCGACGGCGGAGCGGACGACCCGTGTTTGTCAAAATAGCAGCGGCATTACCGACGGCACCACTGCCGCCGGTAACAATAATATGAATTAATTTATATACGTAAATAGGTTACCGGCGGCATCCGCCGCCGGTGAGGTCCGGCAATAGAAACACCGTCGTCCGGCCACAGTTACCGGCGGCGTTACTGCCGCCGCTAATCACCGGCGGTGTTTGCCGCCTGTAATCTGCTAAAAAAAATTCTTTCTTTTTTTTCCTTCTGTTCATTTTATTTTTGTTATTTTTTAGTCAATAAAAATATCATATCTCGATATAAAATTTAAGCATTTCCTAATATCAAAATAAATTGTTAATTGTTATTGAATAATAAAAATATAAATATAATTTTAAGGACATAAATGTTATTTGACAATATTTAAGAATTCAAGATTCTTATTAAGAATCTTATAATTATAACTTAAGAATGTTAATTTGATTAGTGATTCACTCATCAATCATCACTAATCCAAGATTATTACTAAGAATTCAAGATTCTTAGTAAGAAACTTATAATTATAACTTAAGAATGTTAATTTGATTAGTGATTCACTCATCAATCATCACTAATCTAAGATATATTCATAGTAAGAATTCAAGATTGTTACTAGATTGATAAAAAAATAAAAATAAAAATAAAAATAAAAAAATAAATTAAATTAAATTAAAATAATAAATAAATATTTTTCCGACATAAAAATAAGGACGGAAACGAGCCAAATCCGTAATTAACAACATTTTTTGGATATCATCTCGACATATTCTAAGGTTATGAATATATATGATATTGTATATTGAAGTAGACTTTAAATGAAATAATAAGTACTAGATATATCAATAATACGAGTGTTCTGTACTGGTGACCACTCGAAAAGAACTTCAAGGTTAAGCGTGCTTGGCTCAGAGTACAAGTAAGATGGGTGACCGAGTGGGAAGTTCGTCTAAGTTATGCAATACTGTATAAATACGAAAATAAATTGTGGACATACAATAAAATAAATAAATAAATTAATTAAAAAAATTAAAAAAATTAAAAAATATTACCGACGGCAAAAAGCCGCCGATAACCCTCCGGCAGTCCGGCGAGCGTGCGGCCGCCGTCTGGTGGACTTTACCGGCGGCGTCGGCGCTGCCACTAATCACCGGCGGCAACAGCCGCCGTTATTTACCGGCGGCCGCCATATGCCGCCGGAATGGAGATCACCGACGAGAAAATTACCGACGGCCTCTCGCCGCCGGTAATGCCGCCGGTAAATGTGTTTCCGGCAGCCGCCCTCTATTTAGCGGCGGGAAAAAGCCGCCGGTAATTCGGCGTTTTTTTTTGTAGTGAATAGAACACTTTAAGTCAAAGTGTGCATCTGCTTTCTTGGGTTCTTTTAGGTTTTGTTGATTTTGCAATAAAATCGTATTTTAATAATACTAGAAGAGTGTGGATCTTGCATATTTAGTCAAATTTATTCAGTGGATTTATAGATTAATAAGATTTTCAAGGGTTATTGCCTATATGAAATAGAGGTGTAATTAATATTATTCGTCTCATTTTAAATGTCTCAAAATTATAGGATAATTTCTATAATTTTAAAATATTTAAAGTGAAATAAAATCTATAATTTTAAAATATTTGAAATGGGATGGATGAAATATATTTTACGAGATAAAGAATAAATCAACGGTGAGAATATGCTTCAAGCCTACCCATGAGCTTGAATAAAGTCATTAATTATGTCTTCTTTGTTGAGCATTCTAGATGGCAGGTATATATAAATCTTATCCATCCAACATGTAAACATATAATATAACAAATTAAGTTGACCGCAATCATTTATATTATTATGATGAGAATTAATTCGACCGCCGACCTGGTTTTGGATAAATTAATTTGTTAATTAACTTATTAATAAAAAATACTGTAGAGCTACGAAAAACTTACTTAATCAATAGGCTATGACTTTGATTTAGTTTATTTGGTTAAATGAACTGAGATGTACGAATCTAATTAAATAAATACTTTTCTCCAGTGCATTCTTGTAAAGATGCATTACCTGTGATGGTCTGAAATATACTTTTGAGAACAGGGTAAATATTCATTTAAATGCTAAATTATAAACGTTTTAGCAAATCTATCTATTATTAAATAGGATACATGTTGAAGCTACCACAATAATTCTCACTCCTAGGTGGCATCCTCATATTCTCTCATTCTCATTTTTCTAAATTCTACATTTTATTGATTTTTTTTTTTCATATTTTTAATGATAATTATCTTACCATAACTTCCACCCTAATACAAGCACCTTGCATTTAAAATATAATTAACTATTAATTATTCATTAAGATATTTCAATCAACACATTAAAAAATGACGTTACAAAATAATCATTAATGACATTTAATTTATTTCCTAATCTATCTATTATTAAATAGGATACATGTTGAAGCTACCACAATAATTCTCACTCCTAGGTGGCATCCTCATATTCTCTCATTCTCATTTTTCTAAATTCTACATTTTATTGATTTTTTTTTTCATATTTTTAATGATAATTATCTTACCATAACTTCCACCCTAATACAAGCACCTTGCATTTAAAATATAATTAACTATTAATTATTCATTAAGATATTTCAATCAACACATTAAAAAATGACGTTACAAAATAATCATTAATGACATTTAATTTATTTCCTAATTTTATAATTGTTTTCTGCCTATATATATTTCACAAATCTGCAATTAAAATCATTAATGCACTTCATCTTTATTTTGCTCATTCATTTCGATATTCCCGATTAAAGGAAGCACAATTTTGATATAAAAGGTGTTACGGCACTAAGAGTATTGCCATCCAGATTGGAGAAGTGATTGTGGAGTAAAGATACAAAAGCCAATCTAACGATTAAAATAATATGCGCAGATCTTGATATTGGAGAACTAAGTGATTGAGCCGATGGCGAAGTACGGTATCGTAATAAGCGTCGGACAAGATGATTTAACGATTGTTACAATTTTCTACATCAACTTTCTTACACAATTTGATGATACTGATTCAATGGTATACTACTCTAATCATATTCAGCTTATATCATGTTTGATTTTTTTTAGAATTATGTATCAACGTTTATGTAATTTGCTATTTACCATTAAGGAAATTGATATTCGTTTGATATATGGTTAAATAAAGTGTGTTAGCTATTCAACATCAAATTCTTCAACTAATAGGAGAATATTCAATTCCAATATTTTTTTATCATAACAAGTAATTCCACTATTAACACAATATGTGATGCATTACCATGAATTGAGATTCCCGATTTCTTCTTATTTCACTCTCCTATGTAGCTTTATTACAAAATTTTATTTTTATTTATTAACAATTCTACAGTTCTTTGTTTTAACAATATACAATTATACATCCTGCCTGATTCATTTTATTTTAATTTTAAAACACAAAAGAAATATTTCTTTCTCCCATATCCAATTTCCCTTTTTATGTCCAAGCCAAAATCATTAAAATTAATTAAATAATTAAAATTTGAGACTTCTAATTGCTATTTACTAATATTATTCATTTAAATCTAATGAAAATTTATGTGTGGTGTTTACGGAACCAACACCTAAACTATAATATGAAAAGTAAAAGCTATACCTAGAGATGATCGGAAAGAGTGAAGTAAAGCAATCGGAAAACTGGAACCCAAGAAAAACTGACTGTTGTATTTGAAAATATGAGATAGCGTAAAAAATAATACACGAGCTCGGGCCCTATTTATAGATTTACAAGCGGAGGGGTAAAATAGTAAAAACATCTTCGGTGCATACGTCCTGCGTGGTGGAAGGGTACGTTGGTAATTTCGATAATACGCGGGAGACCTTCCCGCGCGTTTATTGGCTCCTCTGATGGAAGTGTCTTCTCTGGCGAAGGCGTCTTCTCTGGTGATATTGACATCTCTGGCATGAAGAACTCCCCTGGTAAACACGTCTTCTCTGGCAAGGGCGTCTCCTCTGGCGGTAATGACTTCCCTGATGGAGTTTGACTTTTCTGGTGCGGATGATTTCTCTGGAGGAGAGGGCTCCTCTGTCAAGAATGACTTCTCTGGTGCGGATGACTCATCTGGCTAGAGTCATTCCTCTGATGGATGAAATCCTTCTGGTATAAATGGTTCTTCTGACCCATACGGCTCCTCTGATGAGAGTGGTTCCTCTGATTTGTACTCTCTCCCTACTCTGCATATATTGCTCCTCACCAATGTGATTTTTAATTAATATCACTAGATTTCTCTAATTTGCTATGGATCATGAGGTTGAATTTTCTATTTATAAACAATTCAAAAATTGGATCGTCTTTGTAAAAATAATGACCCAAAACTAAAAACTAAATGTTAGTATATAGATTATTATCTCAGTGATGGAATTTACTAACAATAACAACAACACCAATCACAACAATAACAACCAGAATGATGATGATGAGATGATGATGTACTATGATATTTTAAATTTGGATAATAATTTAGAACAGTGGAAAAAAATTATCTAAAAGTCTAAGGAGTTTTATATTTGTATAATATCCAAATATATATTTTGAATTTAATTTTTTATATTATTTACTATATCATAATTGTTACAAGTTATATTTGCAATTGTGTAGATTGTAATAACTTTTAAATTGGTTTAATGAATTAACATGTATTACTATATGAGTCGATAATGGGTAGTAAAATTACTTACTACACGAGGCTTGGACGAATAAAATTACATATATAAATGAAATATCTAAATTGTTTAAAGTTATGTTTTCTAGAGAGCTGACAATTGGAGTTATGATTGAAATAATAATTGGATGAAATCCTTCTGGTATAAATGGTTCTTCTGACCCATACGGCTCCTCTGATGAGAGTGGTTCCTCTGATTTGTACTCTCTCCCTACTCTGCATATATTGCTCCTCACCAACCACTCCCCCTTCTAGTCTGGTTGAACCGGGTATTCTTCGCGTTCAACCAGTGGTGTGTTATCAGCATCAAAGCTTTGTTATTTTCCTTGGCCCCTGTAAATCATAAAGACATAAGCATTTTGACATTACGAGAGAATAAAAAGAAGCCCTGTAAATTGTTCTCTGGCGTTTTTGTTACTCCCACCCCCTGGTCTGGCTAGTTCACTCTGGAGAGATGCAACTAGTCAGAGGACTCGCCCGCGTGGATGACGTCATCCGCATTAAATGTCTGCCCAGTCTACAGTATTTTCCCCGTACCCGAGGTTACTTTTTAACCTTTGCGTCCTTTCGCCTTTCCGTATAAATTCCCATCCGTTGATTTCTTCCGTATGCCACGTGCCGTTCATCCCGCGTGCTGGTGGTTACCCGCGTACAATCTTACTTAGGCAATTCGAACTCCCCTTTTTTCACTATTCTTCTTCTCCAAGTTTACCGAGCGAATTTTCTGCATTTTCCGGCGAT